>NW_011357601.1:3208-31038 GCF_000735185.1 Notothenia coriiceps | reverse complement strand
AATTCTCCGGCCGAAGCTCCTAAATAAACCCATCAGTGTTTGACATCAAAGCTCCTGCTCTCCCGTGTCTCCTTCATGAGTCTGTGACTCCCACTGCATTGCTACACAGAAGTTTCCCCCACAGCTAGCAAGTGTGTTAGAATCTCAGATTTTAGGACAATACATAGACAGGAATGTGAAAACAACACCCTAGAGACCAGCTGCACACAGATATAACTAGTAGTGTCAAGTTTGGACATGTAAGGTGGCATAAACATAAGAAGAACAAAGGAACTTCACCAGGAAGAATATGAATGAACACAAAAATGAACACGTACCTCCATTTTCTGATCTGTGAGAGAGACTGGGGATTTTCCACTGTATCGTCTGCTGCTCTGGATTCCTTTATGAGAAAGTGTTGTGAGACAATGTTGCAGTCTGATATGCATTAGGAACAGTTTACCTACAAAATCACCTTTTGTATATCAACTACTCACCCTGTGTTACCTTTATTTCGTGAAGATAACTTTGTTTTTCTTACAAGCCTCCACGGTGAAGGAAGAATCAGAAACGGAACAAATAGCAAGATATCTTTTTATAAACTCTTATAAAACCTGTGCAGTATAATCCAAGTCTTATTCATCCACTTCTAGGCTCACTATTTCACAAACAAATACATTTTTACTAAAACTGTACTATTTTAAACAGCATAAACCTTACAAGCATGGACAAAAAGCGCACCTGCACAAGTGTGAGACTATTTATGTGGGCGTTTTGATATAGTAAGCTGTGAACTTATTATGAATTATTATATTCTGCGTTCACGCATGCGAGGTGACAAAGTTTTCTTCAAGAATTCAAGGTAACATGGGTGGAGTAATTGATATACAAATGATCATTTTGGGTATTCTTTTGATTGGTAGAAAGTAAATTTGGCCTTATTCCATTATTACAGGAAAACTTGAAGATAGTGTTGACACATATACCATTTTCCACTTCATTATGGAAACATTTACGTTTTAAAATCAAAACCTAGCATCTAAACATTCTATTTCTTTGGCAGAAGTGCAAACAAAGTATGATACGTTAGCTTCTATACAAACCTTTATGTGTGAGTGCCACTGTTTTGTTTCAATCGAGTGGTGCAGTGACATATTTGTGTAAACCGACCAGGAAGTAAGCATAGCAAGGGCTTCCTTGACAATAAGCATGGGCATTTTCCGTTGGATTTAGGAACATTGTAGAAAATAAACTCTGCGGCAAACTTTTTGCTGCAGGAACATTTCCATATAATAACAACACTTTTGAAGTTTAACTGTAACACACTGAGTAAAAAGCTAACGCTAGGCTATAAATGAACAACATCACAGGCATATGACTTCATGTCTCTGTCGCTAGGCTAAAGGCGGCTAATGTTCAGCGTGAGGATGTTTAGTAGTCCTATTTAGCCACATGTTTGCAACTGCTGTTTTTTGACATTCACCAGTGGGGTATTTACTGACATATTTCATGTTTTAGAACAAAAGTTAAAATACTTTAAGCTTGTGTTAACCACATATCTCATATCAAGTATCGGACCAAATTACCGCATAAAAAACATTGACTGCATGATGAGGGAACCGCACTGTAAGTGGTAAAATACCAACTAATTTCCAGGTTTCAGGACTCATCCCTGGACCACTCTTCTGATCTTTACCACTACAGTGCACCCATTTCATCATTTAACATTTGTAGCTATACTCCCCACAACGGCCACCCCTTCAGCCCCTAGAGATGGTGCTTTATGAAAGGACTCCTTACCAGGTGGCGGGGGGGATCATGGCCTGGAGTTTGGCCATGCCTCCATCCACAGGAACCAGGAACTGGAGGTTGTGTAGTGGCACAGGGGCGGCCATGGCCTCTGTGTTGTATTTGTAGTCTATTCTCAAGTCTGTGCTGGTGGCGTCGCCTCGCCAGCTCACCGCCAGGTTCAGAGGAGAGGACTGGATCCCCTCTGCAGACACCTGAGAATCATGGAAACACAATGAGGGGGGGGGGAGGGGGTCATGTGGATGGATATTATAGATCAACTAGATACATAGACGAGGGGATATTTGATACCTGATATTTGATCATGTCCACGTTATAGTATGTCGCCTGAGGCTTCTGCTCAGCCACTCTCTTCAGATGGCTCATCAGGTTTGGCATATTCACCCAGAATTCCTTGGTGTCTACACTTTCTGTTGTGGAATCACTGAGGGACGAGAGAGATTATTTTGATTCAAACAATCTACTCCATTTACCATGTGAGCATTAATATAAGACACTTAATTATATCATATACAAGTAGAGTGATATATTGAATATACTAAATGTATAGCGGCACATTTTTCTGTGGGATGTATTAAATGATTGTTGGCATAAGCTTCTCTTTACTGTTCCCCTTCTCTCTGAGATCTCTCCCCCACCGACACACTCTCCTAAGTGAGTGTGTGTGGTGTATGGTTCATCTGTTTTAATATATAGAATTTCTTTTTGAGATTTTATATGTGTTGAGGTCGAAAAAGCCCAATGGATAATGTCAGCATGATTCGGAAAAAGAGTACTAACCAGCCACCCCTTTATTTTATGAGACGTGCACATACAAGGTATTACATTAAGAGTGTATAAGAAGTGATTTTAAAATAAAAGTGTCCAAGAACTAAAATAAACGTGACTCTATAGTAGTTCAAAAAGTTAATCAGTCAATAAAAATCTAATAAATCAAATGAAAAATATTCATATTCAAGAATACATTTCCTGTGACCAATCTGAGATACTTAAAACAAACAGTAAAACACCACCACGATGCTGAATGATCATACTTTCCAAAGGTTACAAATCAAACATATTTTATGGAGAAGATATACAAAAATGATTTGTATCTTATATCAGAAGCCTAAAAATATTAAGATGTCATTATAAGCCCTACCCCTAAGAGCCCTAATAGCCCTGCCCTGCATGTATTAAAAATACAGACAAGTGAGACTATTGTGTGCCTGTAATGCTATTCTTACCAGCACAGCAGCTGAGGGTTGGGGAGGACCTGCTCCAGTCGGCTGTAGTTGCTGATGCAGAATGTGAGGATGGGTTGAGTCGGGTGGCTGGCAAAATGCCTGGTGATGCCCGCTGGGAAGGAAAGCACCATCTCCCCTGTGATCTTCACAACACATCTGGGACAGAGGGAGTGAAGAGGCAGATCTCAGAGATCATGCTGAACAAAAAAACACACACTCCCAGCTCCCCTTTAGTGTCCAAATTGAACAGCAAAGTCTGTGTGTAGCTGCCAAGAATATATCATTCCTCTAAAAACGACTCTTAACAAAATGAAAATCATTGCATATCAATGCATACCATTCATTAGAAGGGTAAAGGACACAGTGTTTAGAACAGAGAAATGTGGGCCTACTTGCTGGGGTCTGCGCCTTTGAAGTAGGCATTGATGGTTTCTGTGAAGGCAGCTGCCACTGGTAGAGTGTCCTGGGGCCCCATGGTGAGCGGACTGGGTCCTCTGGAGCATCCTGATGAAACACACACAAATGATACCTTTAACACACTTAGACTATGTCTATTCTCTGGGCTTTTTCTTCATATGCTCAAATGTTCAGCTATGGGTTATACGCAAATGATAGGAGAGGATTAAAAACAGGGTACCCCCAGGGTTCTCAAGTTAAATGTATTCAACTTTAATAATGTATGTTAGTAACTGTCACTGCACACAAAAGCTTTCCGGTCTTGGCGGTCTGCTCCCTTGGTAAAAATGTGTTAAGAACCTGCAGGTACCCTGATTAACAAAAAAACCTCATAACTCAACAATGCATCTAGAAAGCAGAATTTTCTGATTAAGCAGGACATGGGGTGGGATGGGCAGCAGTTCCTAGCATTGAAGGTGAACATGAAGAAGACTGCAGGTAGGCAGAGGGCAACCCATGCACTGTTGGGACTACATTCTGGCTCGACTTACCTTCAAAAGATAAATAAAACCTGCCGTGGTCAAACCATACTAGAGGCTGTGAGGCCTCTGAGTGAGACATGAGGAGGAGAGAGTCATGGAGAGGGACAAGACTGTGAGGCATGATGAGCGACAGGCAACATGGACGGATGAAAAACAGGAAGAGCACGATGACTTGTTAGTGTTGTACCTGCGCCGGACATGTTAAGGTCCCTTCCTAAGGTTGGAGTGGACGCTGCGCTGTGTAGGTTAACGGAGGAGATGGAGGAGGAGCTCTCTGCCCGGGCCAGGGGGGCGAAAGGCGGGGGGCTGCATGACACCGGCGGACTGAAGGGCCGAGACTGGACACAGAACGTTGAATTAGAAATCATTTGATATCAGTTTTAAAGGTCTCCTATTATACTATTTTTATGCATATATTATAGGTCTCAGATATATAAAAAACATGTCTATTCAGTGTTTTGTTCAAAATACCAAACAGATCACCCATTGTAGCCATGCCTCATACCCCTCTATTTCAGCCTGTTAGAGAAGTGCTGATTCTGGGTCCGTAGCTTTAAAAAAAAAAAAAACGAGAGACGAGAGCTCATGCAGGAGAATTCTACCCAGATACTCAGCTAAACGCTCACATGATTAAACGCCATATCATGTTCCAAACCACATCAAGGATTATTTCTGAAACAGTATGGAGCTCAAATGCTTTTTCTCTCACGTGTTTACCACAAGGTGAGTATCTTTTATATCCGGCTTCTTTACACACATATGACTTGCGCATTGTTTCTGATAGGGACGTTTCTGATTGGGCCGTAGGCGTAAAGCCAGCCCACATTTCCGATATTACGTCATATCGGACGCAAATCTGGATCAGCTCTGTTGTCCGTTTTTAGAGGGTTGTATTTTCGGACAGTTTGTGAGTCTACTGACACACTGGGGACACATATTTATGTATAAAAACATCAAAAAGTGCATTTTGCATTTCTGTTTTGCCTTTAACAGAAAAATGAAAGGACATTTCACACGTACCAGGTCTGTGATTGGCTTCCCCGGGGGCAGCTTTGGTCGCGAGGACGGTCGAGGAGGAGGAGGCGGGGGGACCGGGCTTCCTCGAGACTGAGGCGTGGCGGGACGAGCGGGGGACGAGGGGCCTGCGGCACATACCAGTGTCTGTGGTTAGCGCTGCCTTCAGATCACAGCGAGAGAGGTTATCATTCAACATAAGCTCCTACATCTCCACTCATGTCACTCACAGAGCGAGATGACCTCACAGGAGCGTGCTTCGGACAGTAAAGGGCCCTTCACACCATCTTATAATTATTGTTCTTGGTGTGGATGGCCCTTGACTTCTAACCAATAAGGTTTTGAAAAGGTGTATTTAACCAAATCTCCATTCTACAATTGATATATACAACAGAAAATACCTAACTTTCTCAGCAACAAAAAGAGGAGGTCAGCTGTTCCGGGATGCCAACACAATCACTTATTACTTTATCAATAAGCATGTGATAAATATACCCATTTGATAACTCCATTGACATTGCCCAATACACACCCCCAAGTGTCAAGTCTGTGTACCAATGTCCTATGTATCTTAAATTAAGAATATAGCTTAGCATCTATGTAACGGAGGTGATCTCTGGGGCCATAGATCTCGGCCTCCGTTACGGATTGTATAGCTTCGTTGGTGTTTTAGTTTGTCTGTCTCTGTTTCCTGTTTTATTTTCAAAAGTGTTCCCCCTCCCGTCTTGTCTGTTACTGGTGATTGTGGTCACCTGGTGCCCTGTGCTGTCTCCTCCCCCCTCACCTGTGTCTTGTTGGTTTGATTAGTCTGTGTGTATTTAGGTTTGCTTGTTAGTGTGTGTGTGAGGTCCTTGTGGCTGGTGACTGTGTTCAGGGGAGACAGTCATATTGAGGCTGTGTATCCTGTACCACAAAGAGGAATAAATGCCCAAACCGGGTTATATTTGAACTCTCTGCCTCTGCCTCCTTACTTGGTCGGGCTGCTCAACGGCCAGCTTCACAATCTATGATAAGGTTACTGGAGGGAAATTATAGAAGTATGTAGTTTTACAGAGTTAATGCTAAGGGTTAAGAGCAGAGAGGCTGTTACTCTATATTCATACCACTAGATGTCAGTAAGTAACTTAGAATTAAATCATGACATATGATGTTTCCAGTGACAATAATAACATCACGGTGTCATAGGGCAGTTTACGCCAATGTGTGTTCAAAATGTCCTCACTTCAGCACTTTATCCTGTTAGAGATGTGTGTATTATTGTCATAAATAGCAGATGTATTCTCCATCACAGGGAAATAGACATTTGAGTTAGTTTATCCTTGAGTCCATGCAGACTTTTTGACCAAGTTAAAGAAATGATCTCAAGGGATTCCTGAGATATTGCCTTCCTTAACAAGAATTGAGTGATGGACAACAACCCAAATCATTACGCCTTTCACTGACTTGGAGGCATCAAGATATGAATCATATTTATATGTACAGAAAAACAAATGGTAAACTCAAATGGTGACTGCTGTTCTGTAGCTGGTTCAGATTACGACCGAATTGAAATCAGATCTCTATCACCGAAAACACATTAGGCAGCGCAGCGGTGGCAAGGAGTCATGTTATGTGTGATTCAAGCAGGATATAATTGTTTGTTAATAGTGAGAGGTTTACTTTTTGAATTGTCGCCAAACTAAAACTATATCCAACTTTTAGTTTGGCAGAACATTACCGCAGACTCTAAAAGTGTATCTTGTTTGAATTCAATGAGTTAACTTTTGATAACAGGTTTATAATACACATAAAATAATGTTCGCTTCGACCATTCATCTGGTTACTTTTTCGTTGTGAATTAGTGTTTTTGTTCTTTTAGTACACTTTTTTAAAGACACTGTCCCTCTACTTCCCTACACTTGATTTTAAGTGTAATTCATTTGCCAAAAAAATTTACGAAATTCTTATTATAAATGATTTTGGCCAAGGTATACATGTAGCACTGTTGGCTGCATTCGTTTCAATTTCCGATCAGAATCCAAGCAATGTATAAAATGTGCAATGTATCTCACAAGATACAGAGGGTAAGTTAGAGAATAAAGCTATTTTGAAAGATATCATGAATGCCTAGATACATTACAAAAAATCCATTTGTTTTCCAAAATATAAATGTGTTTGCTCATTTAAGGGTTGAATACACCATCACCCTTTGTGTGCAAGCTGCATGACCCACTGTGAAGATGTGGAAAGAGTACTCACGGCTGCCTGAGGAGGGTCCCGGGGAAGACATGATAGACCTGTAGGTGGTAGGAGGAAGAGGGGGGGGCGTGCCCCTGAAGCTCGGCGTCAGCTCCCTGGGCGAACCTACAAAGTCTGAGATATCATCCCTTAGGTACGCTCCCTCTGGAGTCTTCTTCCCCCCAAAGCCCCCTAGGACCAGCGGGGATATGACTCCCGTCCGAGGAGACCACCGCTCTGCTGGCAGAGGGGGCACCGGGCTGGTGGGGGCCGGGGACGAACAATAAATTGCCTCTGCAAACTGCAGCACCTCCTCGTCGATCGCATCGTCGTCGAAACACATCGTAGGCGAAGTGGAGGGGGAGAAGTCGGGAGGCAGGGGAGGGGCCGGCTCATCTGGGGGTGGAGGTCTGAGCATGATGGAGGGGGGGGATTCAGGCGGCGTGAAAGGAGGAGGAGACCCGGGAGAGAGGAGGGGAGGCGAAGGAGGCGGCTCGTTTGGCGGTGGTCCTGGAGAGAGGCAAGGGGTGGAGGGGGTGGACGAGGGCGTGTCCGGTGGGGGGGAGTCCGGAGGCGGAGGGGGGGCGGGCTCATCTGGAGGCGGGGGTCTGTCGCTGGTGAATGTAACCCATCTGGGAGACATCGCTTCCTCGCTGGGGCGGGTCCCGTCCGTCGGGCCGAACACATCGTCCAGGTCGGGGACCGGGGGGCCGCGGTACGAGGCGGGGGACAGCACGTTCAGGTAGATGGGGGCAGAACTGCGACCTGCCCTGCCATTGGGTAGATCAGCTGCAAAGGGTTAAAGGTAGAATTTAGATCAAAGATTTGAAAGGATTTACCGGATGAATTATATTTAAAGCTTTATATTTACCAGCAGAGTCCGAAGAATAGCCGTAATGACTTCTGGATGGAATGTTTTTTGGAGGAAGCGGAGGAGGAGCTGAACAGGGATGAAAGTTCAGACAAGTTTAGCATGCCGTTCAGATATCAACATAGACAGAAATGAACACATCAAGACCAACGTATCGCTCAATTGGTAGAGCTAGCAGCCCATGTGTTGGTTCAACTCTGTCTTGGTTCAACTCTGTCTGTATAATAAAGGCATTGGTTGCAAAAAAATAAGATTATTCAATTAAAATAAGTATTATTATTTTCAATTAACTTAAGGCGAATAATCAAACACAAGGTGTTTTACAATAACTTTTAAGATCAAATACCAAAAATGGTGATGCCTAATTGCTGGTCACACACTAACATCGTTTTTAATAGCATGACACAGTATATACACCGTTGCCCATAAAATTCATTTTTCAGACACATTCCTCTTTTTAATTGTGGTTTAATTTTCACAATCATTTCATGAGAAGGTGTAAAAATGGTTTTATTCCAACTGTATGGGCAACAGTGTATATATATATAATTCACATACTGTGACTTATAATATATTTGTATAATACCTTATAATCACTGTTATGATACATTTGAATGTGATTATATTGGATTCATTATATTTTTGCTTTAATTAAAGCACTTATTGTGAATTAAAAACAATAACTAATAAATATAAAATGTCAGTGATTGAGCAGCAGTTATTAAGTTGTATAACATATAGTCATTATAAAGTCATGTCCAATGTTCTGTGCCCATTATAACTGTGATTATAAAGCTCTATAAGATTCCTATAACACATAACAAGTACGCATTATAGACATAAGAGTTATAGAAAGGGTAACAGAGTTGTATTTAAAGCTGACTCACCTCCTGTTGGGAAGCTTCTGCTCAGCGGGGATTCTGAGTGCCGTCCCGATTCTCCCCACGCATCTGCAGGGACCACTGTGATTGGATAACCATAAACAGACAATAAATGTCACATATTTAACTGGCAGTTCCTATGTGAATTGGTTAGTATAAATGAATGTGGCTTAATATGGATAAAGGACAGACCATCATATCTGGCATATCTGGTCTCTGAAGGCGGGCCAAAGAAAGCAGGAACGTTCTGCGAGAGCCTGTCACTGTAATAAGAAAAACCACAAAAAACATTTCACCTCTTTACAATTGAAATATCAACGGCTTACCAAAAACATACACACTGAATATAAGTGTATTAGTCCAATCAGTTGGCAACATTGCTAAAATAAGGACAGACCTCTGCGTCTCCGGGGCGGGACTTGGTGTTGGGGTGGAGCGTCTGGGTCTGGCAATCTCTTCACCTGCAGGAACACAACAAAAACTCTGTTGTTGCTCTTTGCACTTTTAATATTATCACATCAAATGTATAGAAATTGGCAATTGTGGTGTGGCTCGATGGATGGCCATGCTGGTCTGTTTGTCCGTCCACCACCTTAGTCCGGACTGGAATATAATATATCTGGATTGGCCCCAAATTTGATAAAGTAATATATTACAATCACTTGGGTGATTGTAACTTTTCATCAGGAGATATTATAAGAAAATAGAAAAATTCTATTTGTGCAAAACTGGCATTTCCATTACCCTCATCTGTACTTTGTGTTAAGCGCTAATTAGCAAATGTTAGCTTTAGAGAGACTAGCTTACTGTATATTGACAAAAGAAAGACAATAACTTTCCTCGCTTTTGGAGCACCTATATGGAGATTTTGAAAACTTTTGTTTACGTTTCTGGTAAATGTGTTGTATTCCATAAAGATAAAACCTTTTTAAAACAATTAGTTTGAGCAAATGTTAGCATGCTAACACGCTAACCTAAAATGGCTAACATGATTCATTCCCATTCTCCACTCCCATTCATACATCTTTTTGTAAACAAAATATGTCAGCAGTAGGTGTACTTACAGGACAAATTCCTTTTCATCTGCCCCTGTAAAAAAAAGAATCCAAACAAAAAGTAAAATAAGAAACAGACAATAGTACAACACAAGCACGTCACAGCTCATTTCATTCTTCCATTCAATTATAACACGTTTTATTTTCTTAAAACAAGTGACAAAGAAGTGAGATTAGGAGGAAATGTATAAACATTTATGTATGATAACTTCTGAGGCACAAACATATATTTTTAAATAAGGCAGGTCAATTTAGTCATATCAAGAAACATTATCAATCTTAAAAAACTGAGGTCTAGACAAAACATTACATATTTCACTTGTTTTAGGGACGATAATAATCTGAGGCCTTTCAACCTGGACTATATTACCTATTTTTTTAATCTAAGAGTCGAATTTAGTATGTCATACTTGTTATTGGAAGGCCAGTGTTGTCATATTGTGTTTCAGTACAAAAAGTGTAGATTAGTGTTATCTAAAAAATATTATTATATAATATTGTGGCAAAACATTTAGCTGTTTTCGGCAATGTGACATTTCAGAACAAGGACTTTTCCTTGAGCGAGATTTTGTTAGACAAAAAAACAAACCCTTACCCTAAACCGTTTGAAAGATATTGAGTTTAGGATTATATACATCAGTAAAAAAGCAGGAAATCTCTTCTTCTGCCATTTTTGCATGAAAGAAATCTGTCAATCTACTAATCGCTCTAATCAAAAAGGGCGCTTTGACACAACACGTGTGAAAAGTGGGTCCAGATTAATATACCAAATGTTCCCTTTATAACTGAATGATTGATTTAGACAGCAGAGATTAGAGAGCTGTGTTTCAGGATGCTGGCTCTGAAACAGCCAGCAGAGGGTGTAGAGAAACTCACCGGGCTGCGTCTCTGAGACCAGCAAAAAGGAAGAGAGAACAGACCTGGGTCAGAGAGTGAGTGACAAATCAGTCAAATGGACACCAACTAAAACTGCACACACACATCGCACCGCTTTACTTGCACCACAAAGCTTTCATAATGCAGCATGAGCCATAACACCCTTTGAGATTATGAGGAAAATACCAGCATCACTTACGACCGACATGCACAGTGGTTAATGTAGCAAGTTGCTCCGCATGTTAGCTCCAAATCAATGGGTTTATGTGTGGGTGTCTCTTAGTAGAGAAAGAAGAACTAAAATCCTTTACTTAAGTAGTGTATACCCTCTGTTTGCTTTTATTTAAGTGAAAGTAGAAATACTACCATTTTAGATTACTATCAAAAGTAAAAGTACTCAGTACACAGGATGGCTCTTTTGATGATATCATGCGGTGGCCGACAGGTGCAAACGCGCTGCAACGGCCCAAAACACTTCCATTAGGAGAAACATTGCAAATAAAAAACGCTGCAAGAAGTGATTAAAAAGTGATGCACACAGCTGGGACCGGAGTGCTTGTTGACGTTCAGGGATTATAAAGTTGGCCAACTGTCACTGTTGCAGAGTTAGTCTTTTCATAACTGTAAGTGTTTTGTCAGTTTCTTTGAAATGACTAGGTCAGCTACGTAAGCTACCTAGCTTACAGCACGTCTGCAAGAATCATTCGATCACATTGTTAAAATAACGAATAAAACTAACATTTTAGGTAAATTTACAGTGACAGTGACAGTGGGTCAACTTTATAATCCACGAACATCAACAAGCGCTCCACTCACAGCCGGGTGCATCACTTTTTAGTGTCCCTGTTTCCGTTGTGTTTTGAGCTTTTTGCAACATATTTTTTAAGTAAACCTTGCCCATATTTTGTCAAGTTGGTGAATGTTTTCTAAATGCTGCGCATGGGTTATCAAGTTGTTGAAGATGTTTCCTCATTTGCATGTGTTTTGGCACTTTTGTGTTTTTATCATTGCATCGTTTCGCGAAAATGTTTTGGCCGTGTTTGCACCAATCAGCCGCCGTATTTAATATCTTAAATTATTTGTTCTTTGTCAATTTTGAACCAAATTACTTCCAATTACTTCTTAAAATACTAGGTAGATTAGTATTGCATCATAAAAGCATTATCGTGTGTTTATATTTATACAAAGTGACTTCAGTAGCGGAGTTAAAATGAAATGTTTGCCTCCAAAATGTAATGGAGTAGAAGTATAATGTAGCATAGATTGAAAAACTCAAGTACCCGTTTGTAAAAACAGTACTTAATTGCAGTACTTGAGTAAATGTACTTCCACCACTGGCGTTATGTTTAATCTGCATTGTGTAACGCTTTGCCATTCAGGTTAAAGTAAAGCTCTAGCTAAACAGAAACCAAAGTCAACAAAAAGAAGTTGAGGGATTAGAAATGGTGAGACAGAAACTGCATGCAGAAAAAAGTGTTAGGCCAACAAAAGTGTTTATAAGGGAATTATCACGTTCTCATTTTTAAGTGAATTCATGCCATACGACCGCTGTTGCTGGTGAAACATAAATACAAAAAGACTTACCGGACTTCTCTTCTACAAGACGACAGCAGAAAAGTGAAGAAAAGACAAAACAAATACAGACTTTAACAGCTGTTACCCATCATGAACCTTCAGTGCTGTGTAGCAGAACAAGGGTTCAGATCAGCAGCGCTCACCAGAGACGGAGAGAGGGCCAGGCCCCCCACCGAGGCTTTCAGCTCGTCCATAGACGAGGGGACACACTTGGCACTGTCCGCCACCAGCGGCTTGATCCTGATTTTGAACTTCTTCTTGTTCTCCTCATCGTCCTCCGAGTCGCTGGAGGAGAAAAAGTGCTTTCCTCTGGAAGCTGGTGAACATTTGTCAAGGACAAAGTAACATCAGATGGAGGCTTAGTCACTCTTGTACAGAATTTTAAAATAGCATATTCTTTTAAAATGAGAGTGTGATGCTCTGTGTCTCAGTCTGCTGTATCTTACTAACTGTATTACACCTGCTGTTGATGAAACTCCAAACGATACTTCTTGGGCAAATGTTTATAATATTTTTCAAACAGAAAGCCACTGACACCTACATGAGCAAAGATATTGATGAAACAGTGAACATGCGGTCAATCTTAATGATGATTGTGTGCTCAATTAAAGCCAAGATGGGGCTACACAAATCTGGCCTGACCTTACATGAATCTGCAAAGTTTCTGTCCAAGCATCCGAATCCAAACCATGTCAGCAGGTTCTGATTCAAGGGGCCCTATTATCCAAATGTGCAGGTTCATATTTGTAGTCTTTGCCTCTACTGTGACATATTTCCATGCCTAAATGTTCAAAAAGCTATGGGAGAGGAACTCCCTCTGGAGGTAATTTTGGGATTTGAGCCTTTGCAGACCATTTACATGCATAAAAACCTATATAACACACTTCAAGAAAGGGAAAACCCCCAAAAGGAATATTGTTTTTTTTTTAAAGGCCACTTTTCCACAGTAAGAACAATTTAACATGCCATTGCCATAGAGATGGTATAACATTACTCCCTATTAATGACAGAAAAAATAAACTCGCGGGTCAAGTAGGTCAGGGCAGAGAACCAAAACTGTAGTCTGGCTGCCCTTCTTCTTTCTTTTTTTTTTTGGAACTGCAAGGACACACACATGTGATGTGGCAAGAGAGTGAAGGACTATTGATTTGGCCTATTTAATACAGCGAAGTACTCGTCCAAGGAGTCACTCAGCAGAACAGGTCAATAGTTTTGCAGGAGAAGAGTCCCAGGACTGCTTCTTCTCTCCTCAAAGGATATCATCGCCCTCGTCCCCGGGCCGGAGACTAAAGCCCTCGTCGTCCACGTCAGGAGAGGCCTGGAAAAGAGAGAGGACAAAGTCTGTTACACAATGTACAGTCACAGAGGCGTCGCTAAACTCTTCCCTGTGAACTGCTCTGCATATAAATATGGGTCAGATTTCACAAAAGTCTGGCTAGAAGCTCCTGCTGACTCACAGAATATGCAGCTAGCACTCTATTTGCAACGTTTACTCAGTAATATCAAACCGAACGATATATGTGACACTAATTGCAAGTGTGCTTGGTAAGAAATATTGAAAAAAAGGAGAAGCTGCGCAGACTTACATATCTGTCCCAGTCAATCTCCCCATAGAAACCATTGGGTGCTCCATTGGCTTTTTTCTAATTACAAAATGGACCAAAGAGAGAATAATGAAAAGAGAAGTTAGTATAAACATGTCAGTGTGAATGATCAATTGTGCTTACCTACTTTATTTACTAACTTTTTACTTTCAAAAAGTGTGGTTCAAATTAAATGTTGGCTTTTTATGACATGTTCGATTGTCTGACTTTTCAAGATTCGTGCTTTGGCAGACTTGGTAGTCATGCCGTGGCCAAAAACTACGTAAAGCAAGTTGTAATACATGGAAGTTATCCTCCAAAGGCAGTAACAGTTGCATTGTAAAATTCTGAATCAATGGATATAGTATGTATATCACAATATCACTTTTGTATTTGGATGATTTTTGTTGTTGAAAAGCACTGAGAAGAAGACAGACTAACAGAGAAAAGAACCTAACAAACTAGAAAACTATGTGAAATGTACATACACTTCCTTTTTTTCCGCTTCCGCTTCCTTCTTTGTCAGGTGAACCCCTGTTTTGACAAAAGGACAAGAATGTCAATTTTAGGAAAACAATATTTTAGGTTTGGCAATGATTTGATTATACTTTCGTAGATATAATCATGTTATTCTACAATATCCCTTTCTCTCATTTAACAAAAACAGTCTCAAATGTGAATGTTGTCAAAACAAAAACATCGGTACAAGAACCTTGCCTTAACAAAATTGACTAAAATTGGCAACATTTTGAATTATATAAAAAAATATTGTTTTAGAGAATACAAAAAATGCTAAACATTCTGTATTTGGCAAAGTTATATACTCAATGGTAGAGACATATTTCAGTCGGTAAAATGATTGAGCTTTGATACCCAGCCCTACTCATCCCCATTCTGTTTTCAGAGTTGGACGGTTGTAAACTCGGCTTGTTAGTTGTGTCTGAGCAAACTCACGTTCCATCCGTATCCCTGTCCTTCTTCTTTAAGCCCAGGGCTTTTCTGGTTCTGTTTTTGAGTCCTAGTGCAGAAAGTGGGAGAACAACATCATGAAGAATTAAATTAATGCTCTAGAGCAGTGCTTCTCAAAGTGTGTATATTGGTAAAATTTCACATTTGAAATAAATCAATTAATTTAAGTTTTCTGCACTCTCGCGGGAATATCTTCGCAATGGAGCGAGCTTAAGTTTAATTGATATAGCCCAGCGCAACACCTTCATCACACATGTTGCCACTTGTTTGTACCATTTTCAGGCGATTTGTAATCTGTTCTAGAAAATCGATGTGATTTTGGATATTTGTGGAGTTAGGTGGTCCACAAGTGTTTTATTATGGTTAAGTGGTCCTTGGTATGAAAAAGTTTGAGAAACACTGGTCTAGAGCCTAATATAAAGCTAATAGTCTTGTCATTACAATGAACTTAAAAGTAAATAACACCAAAGGGTAACAGGCTGATGTAGAGTAACTTGAGGATGATTCTGTCCTATTGGATACGCAGGAAATACAGTAACCAGTAACCACAATAAGATGATTTAAATTAACAAATCCATTCGGGACACAAACATCATCTGGAGAAAGCCTTCGCGTAAAATGAAGCAGCGCAAACGTAATCCTCTAAAGTGTCCCCTCCCTGTCTGAATTAAACAAACAAACATTGATCAATGTGTCCACTTCATTAGCGAGATTAAAGGCAGAGTGGGGGAAAGATCTACTATAGCAGCCATAGTCAGCCAAACTGGGTGCCAACTAGACCCCTGCAGCACAGACGGTTGGCACTATGCAGCGAGTCAGGACGGCTGGGACAACAGACAAATAATCATTCAACATGTGCAGAGCATGAAGATCTCTGCAGAACAAGGTATGTCTATGTAGAATTATAGTCGAATAGTTTATCTGTGTTTTTGATGCTGGTTTGTGGTGTCAATGACCAACCTATGTCACACATGCACTGCACCTCTGAAATGAGGTTAACACCGGTCAGTGGTACTTACATGTTTTATGTCTGACAAAAACATTTGAATATCTCTTAAGCTTAAGCTGATTTATTTTGTGATTTTAGTCTGCAACAATATTTACATTTTAAAAGAGTGTAGATACATTTGATGTAAATCAGTAACATTTAAAAAGATTGCATTCAGCAGCAGAAGCTAGTTAAAGCGAGTTAGCATGCAAACTTTCAGATTTTTTAACCAAGCATGCTCACATACTGAGGTTTATATTGTTGTTGAATTACTTTAGTGTGTTAGCATGCTTCACACTGATGTTTAGCATGCATTGTTGAGGTATTACTTTAATGTGTTAGCGTGCTAATATAGGCGTCTGCTGTTAACCATGCATCGATGTGGTAATAGTTTATCGTGTTAGAATGATAACATCCAGACATCTACTATGTATTTTTGTGGCACAAGTGTAGCATTTTAACAAGCTAACCTACAGATGTGAACCATGTCTATATGAATGTTTTGCTAATGTGTTAGCATGTTAACATTTGAATTGTAGGCCTAATAAAGCTTAGCTGAAGGTAGATACATTAGATGAATAGTAAAAGGGATGAATGATTTATTCTCTGGACATCACAAATGTCTGTATATTTTGTTATGGAAATCTTCCTAATAATAATTTATATATTTTCAGTCTGGACCAAGGTGATGGACTGAAAGACCAACTGAGCACAAACAGAGGCATTTCCATTTTGACTAGTGTAGCTAAAATAAGCAGATGATTAGACATTGACACCATTTGACATTGATGATTCAAAAAGGTCTGAGAGTTGTAGAATTCTCTGTCAAATAGAGCTGAATGGCTACTCAGTGTCTGTTTGTTTGTTTGTTTGTCTGTTTGTCCTGGTCTGTGGATACACAAACAACAGAGGCTAAGAAGGCTAACAAGCCGAGTTGTTCTAAGTGAGAATATTCCTGATTCTCTTAATAAATATGATTGTATTAAACATGTACTCGTCTGACACCTTAAATAACAAAAAGACAGTTGATCAGAAGTATAAAACACTGCAAGAAAATAAAATCATCTGAGTAGTATTCTCTCTTCTTTATGCGTTGGCTCGGTGTGGAACATGTTTCTTACAAGAGAGCACAGTTGGTTCTCACATCCATACAAGAGCAACAGGGACACGTGTGACAGACAGTTGGGTGGTGAACATTTTGTGCTATTCAGAGGACGCCTGTGGGCTGTTTTTGAAAACAAGAATACATGATTGCTCATTTATTTTTCTAATATGTAGTCCTGCCCTGAAAAGTAAATCAAACTGAATTTGAAATCAAATAAATATTGAGTCAGCACACACACACAGATTAAAACCCTGATAAGAATACATTCTATAAAAGGGAAGACTGGTGCTCAGTACCATTCACTTGGGAGGAAGCTCTCCAGTGTACTGAAGGACGTGTCAGGACCTGTGATGTATTAGCAGGGCTGCTCAATAGCACGGATTACTCCTGCATCACGACCTTTATCAGTGGAGACAGCTCTGAACAGCCAGCCTTCTGTCCACTCCTAACCTGCACGTGTGTTGTGTGATAAGGAGTCAAAATAGATATTCAAGCTCCACTTAATATGTGACAAACTTGCTAAAAGAATAGTAAACATACTGGGGGAGAAAAAGCAAACTGCTGCTTTTAGAAGCCAAGTGTGCCTGAGGAGAGCCCTACAACTCTCGTTAAACAGTGTAACTAAGGATATTAGCTGTAGTTCAGTTTGGGTCTTATTTGTGCTAATACTGCGAGAAAAGTTGGGCAATATTTCTGTTTAATATTTTTGCTAAGATCTAGAATATTTTGTTGTTATTTTGGCACATACTTGAGATTGGTGCTTTTTTACTAAAGAATGAGGTAATGATATTACTATATTTTTACAATTTTAACATCATTTGATTTTCAAATTAGAGTTTCAAATGCATGCCTCTATTCTTTCAGAAAATTGCTAAAAAACTTCCAAAATTTGAAAGCCGACATTTTGAGAGGTGAAGGACCTTTATCTTATTTTCTTTCAGAGAATAATGTTCAATTGTCAAGAATGTCCTCCTCCTCTCGTTTCAGCCCTCTATGTCTGTCCCTAATAATCTTCCGTACATATACTCCCATCACTTTCACTTTGGCATAAAATTCATCTTCACATGGTAAACCTCAAGTACACTTTTGGTGAATGTTCAAATGTATCAGGGAAACCTGAACATCATGAAAAAAGCGAATTATTCCATCCAAAACTGACACTGCACACTGTCTCTAAAACATCTGTTGGTTTCCCAAAAGCCTTGCTACAAAACTGAAATCATTTTCATGACCTCCAACTTTCTTGCTTTGAGAAACATTTATCAAGGGTCTAGATTTCTCTTAGCATTATCTTGTAGTATTTATTGACAGAAGGCTCCAGAGGAAGTCAATTTCTTCAAGAGCATTCAGCTGCATCTGGTGGCCTTTATCAATAGATGGAGTACAAACAGTGTGTGCAGATGAAGGCTACTAGATTACACTGAGAGCTCCAGAAGAAATGTGGATTTTGACTTAAGGCAATCTTAAGGTAATAAATTATACTTAAAGTTCAATTCTCTGACTGTCAGCAGCGGACTACTAAATCTCTGATAATGGAGTCTCAAAAAATATCTGAACAAACCAGCGTGGGAAGATGTACGTTATTGATACTGGTTGTCAGTTGTGCATAGGTGTGAACATTCTTTACACACCTTTCTCTGCTATAGCAACACTGACAGCCTAACAACACTATGCCTCAGTTACCAGTCATATAGAAATATTTTTGAATTACGGAGGAAAGACAAAACCAATCAACCAAGGTTGGGAAAAACTAGTTCCAAACAATCCCAAGGAAACGTAACTTAACTTGTTTAAAAGTACACCTAGAAATGGGGAAAGTTTTATTATCTGTTTGGATCTTTATTTTAATAATTGTTGGATATTTTTGAAATAGGGATGTAGGATATAATTGTGCAGATATCGGAAATGACAATCAATTCCAATTGATGCCAATGACTTGCCAAAATTATTGTGTATCCTTAGTGTTACATTTTAGAATAAGCCACTTATTTTGCAGTTGACAAAACAACAAGTGGCACCACCACCTACTGATATCTTATACCAATGAATACATGTAATATCATTCATATTACACATGATGATGTCTTGGTTTTCAGTCCAATTAGTTGTCTTTACAGTGTGGTCGGATGATCGATTTCCTTTTATAGTGTTGCCTGGAATGGATCACCTATCCATAAGGCTGCACTTTTTTGACAAGTTGATTTTCATACAGTCCTGGTATTAACTGCATCAAGAGGCAGCCTGAATAGATTGGTAACAATGCCATGCTCGGTTAAATGGACAACATTTGGGCCGTCCTCCACTAAAATAATAACCTCGATTCTGCCACTTAATTGATTCAATTGACTAGATCTGTTGAACATTATATACAAAAGTTACAGAAAGATCCATGCAAAAGTATCACCTAGAATCTGTGTTTGCCAAAGATGTCCTAATAGGTTTTTATATTTAATACGTCATAAAAATTGTGTAAAAGAATTATGAATCTATTCAAGAAATCTCTTTTAGTCGGTTAAGAACAAACCAACCATGAGGCGGGGGAGCCATTAGTGTAAAGTATGTATGATAGTTCGTTTTTGGGGCAGAACATAAAAAATAAATTAAAAAAAGTATTATGGAATCAATGTCAAACCACTGTAGTGTAAAAGGTTCCAAACAAGGTCATTTGCACAAGCTTGATCAAAGACTAACATCCCTTTTTGTACACTATGTAGTCTAACATTATAAGGCTTGTTCAGAGTATGTTTAAAATAATGTAGCTTTTCTATAATATGCTGCATAAACAAAACAGTTGTCATGTAACCTTCTGCACACTCCATGTCTGCGTCCAGATAACACCACTAAGTACACCTGACAGCCTACTGTACACAGTGGACTTAGCCACGCAGCTAACGAGGGCTAAGATGAGCATGTGACACGTGTGCTGTTGTATAGCTCAAGAACTGAGTACTATATCATGGCAGGCTGACTGCAGGCCTTTTTGCTAATAATAGCCAACTTCTATTACCACGTTGGCACTAATGGATGGTAAGGGCCCAGCATCTGTCATGGAGGGTTGGATAAATGATTCAGCTCCTCCATCCGAGTTTATTCCACTACTGTTTACTTTGCAACAGCAGCTGTAACTTTATTTAATGCAACATGAGCACTAAAGAAAGGCATGGTTCAAGGCATTGATTGGAATATTATATTAAGCTCTGATAGCACCAGAGGTTTGAATGAGTGCCGCTTCCTGTTCTTTTGAAACATGTATTTGTATGACTAAGTGTGTAACTAAAGGGAGCACACACACACACACACACACACACACACACACACACACACACACACACACACACACACACACACACACACACATACGTGTAAACACACACAGCAGGAGATTAGCAAGGCAGGACTACACTGCTCTTCCTTTACAAATCCACACCTCTGCTATCACCTGCGTTTTCTCCTAATGTGTCACTAACAACGCCACGCTCCCACACTGATATTGTCACACCGGTCATGCATGCAGCTCGACTCAAAGGTCCTCACGGTACGACGGATCTCATCACCGGGATTCAGGAGCTTTAACGGCCCCAGCAGGGACACGAGAGGGCAGGAGGAGGACGCAAAAGAAACCATGGGGAATAAAAGGAGCAGGAGGAAGAGCACTGATGATTTACCTTGCATCATGACTGCTGCTTTTCATCCTACGTGGCGCCCCCCCCTGGTGCGCAGAAATGGAGAAATCCAGCCGGTCAAAGGATGCTCGGGTAGGGCATAGCTAATTCCGCACAGCTCCCCCAGCGAAGCACGATTCCCCTCCACCCCCGAGGGCCCCCGACTCCCAGACACCCGCACAGGGAGGTGGGGTGGTAAAGAGCTTTGGAAGAGCAGAAGCAGCAGTGGCGGCGGTGCAGGACACGTCGAGAGGAGAAACCCGAGGAATATGCAGCAAATCGGGGGATGGGGAGGGGGCGTCCTCTCTGAGCGCACGTTAGGCCCCAGCCGCCCGAGCAGCACCGACACACGCCATCTCTGAGAGGGGGGATGCTGAGGAAAGGAGAAGGAGGGGAGGGGAAAAAAGCAGAGCGGTACAGAGAGAGAGAGGCGGAGAGAGAGGGGAGGGAGGGAGGGAGGGAGTGGGAGGCTTGGTGATGTCACATCTGCACTAAGCCAATCCCTGCAGCCATGGTCACATGGCCGCTGTCCCCTCAGCACCTCTCGGCTTGCCTTGAGCAGACACTCCACAGCCATCTGCATACATATTATACAAGGTCACACCAAATGGGTTGCATGGAATTAAGGAAAGAAAATAAGAGTTGAAACATTTCCAACATTTTAATCAGTGTGTCTAAATGTACATTTTCTTTAAAAAAAAATACATTTGTACATTTTTGCAGAATCATTTTAATGTGATTCATCACCTTTTCGTATAAGCGTATATATATCATTTTTAAAATATTATATATTTGATGTTATATATTCATATGTAAGCTAAACATTTATTTTTGTATAATTATATGTTATATTTTGTATGCCCTTTATTACTTCTTTATATTATTTTATTCATTATATTTTTTATATTATATGATATTAATTATTTATTATTATTTTATATACTGGTGGAATTTAGTACATTTACCTCAAAGTAACTCAAGTACTGTACTTAAGTATTTTTATATTTGTATTTCATGCTACTTTAGACTTTTACCATAACGATTTATTAAACTTTTGTTATATGAGTTTATTTTGATGCCAATACTTATGCACTTTTATTTAAGTAAGATGTTGCAAGACTTTTACTTGTAACTTGAATTGAGCGTAGCACATCTTGGTCCCCTATTATATATCCAGGACAGAGAGCAGCAGAGATATCTTTTTGAAAAAGGCATGACTCAACCACAGACATAAAAGGATACAAATAAGAGGTCAGGCGCTGTCTTCGAAACCCTTAAGTCTCCTTAAGTCCTTTGTTGAAATCATGAATAGACTGAAAAAAAGATATAACTGAAGAGGGGTTGGGTTGGTTAACCACATGATTCTGTCCTTGAGAGAGCGACAGTTAAAAACCCTGATAAAGAGGCCTTGGGTTTCTTAGGGAGGGGAGTTTTGTAATGCTTTGGCTTGGTTTGAGTGTTGAGAAGAGAAGTCTCTGAGTGATACCAGAATATAAAGCAATTGACAGCAAAGATAACAAGCAAAGTTATTGTCTGGAGCTAAATTAAGTCAGGTCAAAAATACATGCAAATTCAACAGATGTATATTGTAAATGGTTCATCATAAAGGGGAAAAGGTGTCCAAGTACCCCTCTGGAGTTTCAGACTACTACTAGTGGTCTTGAAATCACTGTGTTCATGCAACCAACAAGGAATATTAATGCACATGAGCATATAGTAAAATAAAAAGCTCAGGGTCTTGTAGTGAAAACAGATAGTTGAGTAGTTGTTTATATTGTTTGGTCCGCTGCTAGCTTGCGCCGCTACATACATCTGATTTGTTGCACGTCGGAGGCTCAGCGGTGTCAAGGTCAAAGTTCAATCATTTGAACCTTCGTTGCAGCGCTCAGCGACAATTTTCGAGCGATGCCGAGGCTAGTGTTGACGACGAGTCGGGCGTTACTGCATTCTCCATAAAAACACAACGGCAATGTCAGCGCAGACTTGTGTTACCGCGTATCATGTGAATGCAGCTTGACTCAAATAAGTCAATTTTTCCCTCTATTGTACTAAAAGGCCCAAAAGATAAATATTTCTCTCAATCAGTTTCAACTAAATTAAACGTTTCCACAGGAACTGTGTAGAGACGCCTAGTTTCTGCCACATTTCAAGCAAACTTGTTTTTCGTCATGGTGACATAGCGCACGTCTATTGACCAATCATAGAAATAATTCATTCAGAATGGGATAACAGTTGTTGCATATTTGATCAAACTACTCCTACTGGAGTAGCTTGTTATTCTGGATTTTAAGTGTTAAACTCTTAATGAATAATCGTAGCTTTAGCTGTTAGCTAATAATTGCTTTTACTGTAGCTTATCCATGCAGGAATATTTGAAACATACTTAAGACTTGATATATTTAGGAGCTTTAAAGAGAGATGAAATTGGAAACAACATACTAATCAAAAGAGACATATTTTTGAACAGTAGAGCTAAATAGGGAAAATAAATGGAGAAGAAGATAAGAGCGACAGTTGAGCCTACGGGTTGCCTCCAGGATACGGGAACCAAGGATGAGCAAGAAAGGGGCCAAGTCTTATATTGGATACATTAGAGTGGATGCAGTCCAAATACAGACAAAGTGCTTTAGCTGATGGATCAGAAAAATGTGGTTTGCAGATTATCTGAACAGAATGTGTGAGTATCATATTTACCTAACACTTCATTTCCATCTACAATCTGTGTGATGCTAACTAGTCTTCCCGGAAGTTAGCATTGCAAGGGTTGCCATGAAAGAAAGCAATGGGATTTTCCATTGGATTTCAGAATATTGCAGAAAAAAAGATATGTGAAAAGCACACGTTCATGACACTTAGATGTTTTGTTGAGAAGGATAATCTCCACATATTAACAAGTATACTAATATAATAGTCTAATGTTAGGCTATTAATTAAATAAATAATGCATGGCTTCACTCTCTATGTTTGGCGCAATGACTTTTAGTTGTGTCATTTAGCCACTAGTTAGCAAATTCAGTTTTAAAAACACCTAAAATGGTATTTATAAGTGTGGTATTTCCTTACGTATTCAATCCGTAGAACAAAACCTGCAAATCTCAAAACTTGTTTTTGAGACAAAAGTGCTGAGTTGCTAATGTGCTAATATGCTAACTACTGTAGTTTCCAGTGTCAGGACCTTTTCATGCACCACTCTTTATTAACTGCCATGTAACTGCAAATTGGGAGTTTGTTTGTATTGTTAGAAATGTGTGTCACACTGGAGGACGACAGTGTGTCTACCACCGCAGAGAACACACTGTCAGCTGTAATCATGACTCACATTTCCGCCCGGGAGAAAGACAGGGTGGCAGAGGACAAACATTTCCTACATCTGATACTGTGTTACGCTTTGGTAGAAAAAATGTATGTTTTAGTAAAAGCTATGGTATGGCTGCTTTGATAGCTGCTTATTGGAGCAGAGTGACTCAGCCTCACTGATAGGGGATGGACAGATGGGGGAAGGCAGTTAGAGGATAGTACCGTGGTGTGCGTGTGTGAGTGTGTGTATGTATTAGTATTGGGGGTAGACGTTTCTGCTGTGGAGGTCATGTCGTTTTCAAAGATGAACAAATAATAAAAACCCTGATGCTAATTGTAACCACATGGTATGTTTCTGTCCCGTGACTATTGTATGTCAGTGAGGTAGAGTGTCAGAGTGTGTAATCGGACCCAAACACTCCTCTGTAGGTTACTTGATATTGTTTGTATGCATAGAGAGTATAAGCCTTAATGCCCTTGAGTAAATTGAGTCAGATATGCTCTAAACCCGGAAATCCAGACTATTTAGGAAACACCTTCATCTGGTGTCATCACTTCCTTGATTTACTTTCCCCACTACTGCGGTTTATTTGTAGCTGTTGTTGGGCATCCAGGAGCAACTGATAATGAGCTTACCTAACCTGGCAATACACCACGGGCTGCTCCCGTATGCTTTTCTTAACCTGCTACTTACATAAGAGGCCATCGAGGGGTCAGAGGCGACAACAAGCAGGATTAACAAAGTAGAGCTGGACAGAGAAAAACACATGGAGAACTGTTGGCCCAGGATGACTTCATGTTTGGAAATGTGCTTCAGATGTACAGGGGAGAATGGAAACTGGGAATACATCATGAATGCTTCTGTTGGTGGAGGAAGTATTCAGATCTTTTATTTAAGTAAAGGGAGGTTGTAAAATGACAATGTGTAACTAATAAAAGTCATGTAAGGAAATTGTTACTAAAACTAATCAGGAAATGTACTAAGATATGAAAAATAAAAGGTGGATACGTTTCTCCTCTGTTTGACTGTCTGTTATATCATTGGATTTCTGACTAAATATATTGTATTGGACGGAAGCTAATAACCATTTTTGATTCTGTATTATTCTGCAAATCATTTTTTCCTTTTTTTTTGTTGTTGCATTGTTTGGTTTGTAAAAAAACTGCGAGAAGAGCTATTACAATAACCCATGTAAACCAGGGCCTTTTCCCCAAGTTTGTGTCGTTCGATCAGGTGCAGAGATCTCAAAATTCTTTAAAATAAAGAATGTGTGGAGAGAAACTCCCTCTGGGATTGTATCCTTTGCAGACCATTTACATGCACCAAAACCTAGAACACACTACAGGAAAGGGAAAACCCCCAAAAGCATAACAGTAACTTTCAAGTAAAAAAAATCTGTCACATATCTCTAGTAAACTGAAAAGTACATTATTTCCCTCAGAAATGTATGTAATAGAATTAAAAAGTGGCATAAAAATAAAAGACTCAGTTAAGTCACAAGTACCTCAAAAGTATACTAAATGACATAACCAAGAAGAAAATGGACTTAGATTATTCTGAATATCTTTGAGAAAATATGTCCAACGTACCAAGTGAAAAAAAGCCTCTTCCAGGTGGGTTGAGCTATGTTTTATTCCTCAACATATAAACCAAGCTGTATTATATTCATATAGATTAAATACAGGGTGATAATAAAAACGATGGATGATATATAATGGCTGACAGGATTACTATGTGCTGTAAATCCCTTTACTGTGTGTGGCTCTATACCGCCACCTACTGATGGAGTTATTGAGAGCTCATCATCAGCAGTGGTGGAAAGTACTACATTTAGTACTATGAGTAATATTCTTAAGAACAGTTTTTACTCCACTTCATTTACTTAACACAAACTATTATGAACTAATCATTTATCATGTTTTATTATAAAAGTTAGCATACACTTTATTATAGAGTGGCGAAGTCCCGCCCATCTACTTCCGAAATAAGGTCCCATGGGTCAGAAGTAGATGGGCGGGACTTCACCTCTCTATTCCCTTGTTGAAATGTACCAGCTACCCAGCTGTATATGCTCTCTAGTAAAATAAACTCTTTAATAAATCAATCATTTTAATAATATAGGTGTCATCACTTCATTGAAAAATAAGTATAATGTTTTGAATAAAATACCAAACAAACAATATCAGGAAACCAGTTTGTGATCTTTTCTTTTTATAATGTTATTTAATTTTCACACACTGGTGTAACTTTCTGCACACTTTGGAAAATCTGAAAAGTTCCCCAAACTACAAGATGATGTTGTACTCAGAGAACTCATAAAAGAAGCAGTATATCCCTGTATTTAAATGGTCATACTGTACACTGTTACATTTTCACAATCAAGGTATCCAACACATAATGTCTGCCTCTTGCAGGAGAGATTGTTAGTCCTGTGTGTGTGCAACATGGCTCCTCAGTCAAACTACTGCTTTTCTCCAGATGACAGATGTTTATTTACTGGCACTGGACTTCACCATCAACCCAAACCGTTTTAAACTGTGCAATTCAGCATTTGTACTTTAACTTTGTATGTATATATTAGTATCTTTATGTTATTTTATTTTCATTTTTGTATTGCAAACTTACTCTTGTTTATGTAAATAGTTTAGTTCTAATGGAGCCAGTGTAAGAAAAACCTAATTTTGGTATAAATTCAGATTCTAAAATTGATTCGAATATCTCTTTTAATATAACAGTGTAATAGACTCAAGGAATTTCTCCCCACATAAACCTAAAACTCAATACTTTAAGCCTGTAAGTATTTTTAATTGATATTGTTTGTTGTTTTCTATGATTATATTTCTATATTATAATCTTATGATGTTTTATGTCTTTTTTCATGCTCAACGTCATTAAAAAATAAGGGTCTCCCTCAATTGATTCAAAAGCCTACATAAAGGTTTGTTTGTTTGAATGAACACTACAGTTTGACAAATATTGAAACAAGCTGATCTCAATGATTCAGTTTGACAGGTTAGAACTCAACAGGTTGTTCCAATTTGGAGGGAAAAGAGTTGTAGGAAAGATCTCTTGTGAATTAAATAAGTTGTTAAAGGTCCCATGTCATGCTTTTCCGGTTATTACCCGTCCCCTTGTATGTTATGAAGGTTTTTCTGCATGTAAACAGTCTACAGAGTCACAAATCCTCAAAGTACACCCTGTAGCGAGTGAAAATCTAACACAGAAAAGACCTGTCTATGCTGCCCAAGAACGCTTCGTTGGATAAAAGATTTGTTTGGGGGTTAGGGTGCTAGTGGAGCCTTGCAGATGGGGGTGCTGCAGCCCCCTCAGCACCCCCCCTTCACACGGCACCCAGACCCCACGCAGAATTCTCATCTGTTTGTCATTACTGTTGTCATTTTCTGGTTGCTAAAAAACGCCATTGTAAAACATAACACTGATGTTCCGCTGTAACGGTGGTGGACTCATCAGAACAGAGTGGGCGAGCTGACCAATCAGAGCACAGTGGGCTCCTAGGAGGGGGGGGGGGGGGGCACCAACAGCGCATGCTATGGACAGAGAGTGAATACACCATAACTGTCACGGGTTTGTTGAAACAAAGCAGGAACCCAAATGCAGATATAAACTGGAAAAACTTCCTTATGTAAGTATGAGTTTATATATCGCTGTACAAGTGACCAAACGAACGACTCACCGCACGAACTAGTCAGGAACAAGGGACGACCGACCAGACAGACGACACCCAGAACTTAATACACACAACGTCAATCACGAACAAGACACC
>NW_011357601.1:0-3163 GCF_000735185.1 Notothenia coriiceps | reverse complement strand
CACACAGGAATAGATTGTCTAATATACACCAATAACAATACATACCCGGACCATGCGTCTCGGTTAGGTGAGTACGTCCCCCACAAACAATAGAAAGTAATACAAATAACAAAATACGGTCCCGTGGTCTTGACCGTAGGCTGAAGTGGTAATTGGAGACCAGACACGACGGCGGAGCCCCGACTAAACAGAACGAGTGAAGAAATTAAACACAGTACCAGTTAACAAACATAAAGATTTTCACAGTGGGGTTAAAGGGTTATACCTAGATGACAACAACAAAAACTACTCCTTCACCTCCACGTAACACCTTCACCTAGTTTGCCGTATCACAGACTAACTAACGAGGTCACCACCTCCTTGACATCTATTTTGTGTGTCACCATCAAGGTATCGAAATTGGGTGAAGTAGTGCGTGCGTGCGCGTGTGTGTGTGTTGTGGTGTGTGTGTGTGTTGTGTGTGTGTGTGTGTGTGTGTGTGTTGTGTGTGTTGTGTTGTGTGGTGTGTGTGTGTGTGTGTGTGTGTGTGGAAGGGAGGGACACCGAACAAACGAAGCACGGGGAACCTCGATGACCTCCGTGAATTGGAATTTAATCGAGACAGACGGAGACAAGATTTTTTGGGAGGAAGAACAAAACATACTCGACTCGTGGTCCCAGTACCATTGTCGTTTCGTTTTGTGACGAAAAATGAGTCGAGTACACAAACACCAGAGCGGACAAAACGTACACTAATTTCACAACTATATAAGAAATTCTTTCCGCACCCGTCCCATATATACCTGGAATATTATATACAATTTTACTACATACATTATAAGGTCGACGATGGATAACTAAGGGGTCGAACCTGTATTAATTGTGTGTGGCAATTAGTTCGGTCACACACTACAACATACTACACCCCGAACTTTCATAGTGTGAGTTTCACTTTGATGGTTCGTGTGGTGAGGCACTTAGTGTAGACCACACAACACCTGTCTTAATACCGTTAAACACACACTTCAATTATAATTTTAAACCTAATCTACTATGTACGTCCTGTGTGTGAGTGTCCTGTCCGGTGTCCGGAAATTATCTCTCATCGTCTGGTCGGGACAACACTTTTTACATCCAGTCTTTTGCGGTTGTATTACGAAAACGTACAACCGTGGGGAGTGTACTTAACGAACATACGTGTAATCTGATATCCGAAGGACAAAACAGACAATTAGATATCCACATCTAGCTTAACACCAAACACACAGATCTCTGGTATATCTTTTATCTATTAGTACAAGACTTGGATTGTCGTTCCTAAGTTCTCACATAGTATACACCTAACAACTTATAGTGAATGTGAGTTATCACTATGGGATGACGGTTGCGTCCGTTAAAATTCCAGATTCAGATTATAGCTCGGAGAGCGTATACTTGTATAACTCACTGCAACACAGATTTCATGGATAGCAAACTCTTTTAGAGCGACACATCACTCTCGACGTCCGTTGTGCAGTGTGTACGTATATCATACATGTTGTATGTGTGTGTTTGTGTGGTGTATTACTACATGCTACTTGGTCTAGTGACACAAATATAGACGACGATCGTACACTCACTGTGGTGTTGGTGGACGTGAGTCCGAATCAGCCCAAAAATAAACAACGGCACAACAGGAACGCTACTGCTCAGGCGATGCTACCTCTCCCTCTTCGGTCATCAGCTATACTCACCTCTGTCAACACCGACCTACCATTACCGAGAATTACGTCAGACACCACGACGGTGCCGGGGGGCCGAGGGACAGAGAGGTAGCAAATGGTGTAATGGTCACCTCCGAAAGGGTGGACGCACAAATCAACTTGCCCCAATCGTACAGTCCGTAACACAAGTCAGGTAATTTGTACTAGCTCCATCTTCGTGTCTTGCTTGTGTTGAAGATTGGTGCGGCCGGATCAGCCTAGTGTTATTAACTTGAAGTCAACTATACTTTTTTCTTGTCTTACGCTGTTTAGGTCATCATTGTGTTTATAAGGTGTTCTCTCTTCGACGTGCGTAGTGGATCACAATTATTATGGTTCTACCCACAAGGCATGGAGGGTATGACCTAAAATAAACTCATGATGTTTGCCTCTGTAAATCTATGCAATGTAGTGGTGCGGTCCTAGTATTTAGTCCCCTTATACCTCCACAGACAATGATCCTTTTTTGTCTGTTTAACAGCAAATCTGTTTTGATTACTCATTGTAAAAAGCCTTCAATTGGAGCAGAAAAGGAACCTTTGTGTTTGACTAGCTACATTCACAAAGATGCCCCAACTCATGAATGAACCATTGGTAATCATCAAGTTAAATCAAGCAATTTGAACAAGTCAGAGCAGTTAAAAAGGTTTGCTGTATCCAGCTTGTTTCATTCGTACAAGCAAGTACGGGACATGGGACCTTATTTCGTAAAAATAATGTATTGAAGTCAATGGAGAGAGAAAACGTATATTTCGATCCCGTTTGAAATGTGCCATGAATTACACATATGATGTTTGACAATCTTAAAAAATCATTTCCATGTAAAAAAAGTCACAGTTTGTCGTAAAACTGTTGAAATATAAGACTATGAAAAATACGCAACTAGAAAGACTACAAATCCCAGAGTCGCGTAAGTGATGTCATAACTGTTTTATTCCACTAAGAGATAGATTATATCTATATGTTGCTGATCTTAGCTATCTATATGGCGCTGGCTAAGATAACTTTAACAAGATGCCTGTGTGCTTAGTACCAGGTTGTTATCATACCAGCAATGGGTCTTGCTCGTTCTTTCGCTTCCCGTCTGATGAAAGGACCAGGAGTGGCTGGATCAAGTTAGCTACTTAGCTAGTAGCTAGCACGTTAGTTAGCATTACAGCCTTGTCATTTGTATTAGCCTTAACATGAAGTAACATTAAGTAACCCAACATTTTTAACAGTAGGAGTAGTAGTCATATTTTGTGAACCCTTTGAAGAGTACTGTCACCGGTGTGATCATTCTATAATACACATTTTAAGCCCGGGGGAGAAATGCTAACGCTACATTAGCATCTGCGATCTTTTCTACTTCACGCTATCTGCACAAATGGTTGACATTAAACATTAAAAAGACCAGGCAGTTCAGAGAGAATCAAAGGAAGGCAGGCAGTCAGCTTTGCATG
>NW_011357600.1:1174-5098 GCF_000735185.1 Notothenia coriiceps | reverse complement strand
ACTCAATTTTTTTTCAATTTCGGTTTTTCTTTTGAAAAGTTTTTTTTTATTATCTCACTTTTTCCCAGATTCTAAGATTTTTCGGGTAATTCTCGCTACTTAAAAATACTCACTTTTAAAACAAGTTCTCACTTTGTTCTCAGAACTCAGATTATTATTTTATTTTGACTTTTTTCTCAGAATTTCAGATTTTTGTGGGAATTCTGACTTTTTTTTAATTAGAAACTCTGACTTTTTACCCAGATGAATTAACTAATTAACAGGTTCTTCTCAATAGGGAACAGTATACTAATTATCATATATAATAGGATATAAATCGACATGTAAGTGAGTGCAAAGAGTGAGATTTTCCCGTAACGCTGCTTCAATTCATCATCTCTGCCAAGGAGATCTTTGTAAGTGCCTTATCTTTAAGAGTTTTTCTTTCTAATCTTGCCGAGTGGCTTCATCACTGTTTCACTCACAGAGGAAAGAGAGAGCGTGGATTAGCTTCGAGGAAACAGGAATCCTTTGAGTGAAGTTTTAATGTTGTTTAAATCAGACGGCTAACCGACACGCCGCTGTTATCTCAGCTACAAAGAAAGTCACCAGGCGGATTATCAACATCTCTTTAATCTTTAATTAGCCTTTATCAGAACTGTCACATAGCAACAGAGCAAAGTCATTCACACTTCAGCTCCCTGAAAGAGAAAAGCCTTTTTTTCTTGTTCTTTTAATACATGAAAATACCCATTTCTGTACTGTCAAAATAAATACTGAAGAGTTTTTATAAAAGTTGTTCTTCTCGTCTCCTTTGGACAGTTTTGCGGGAGTTGTTTTCTATATATACACATTCATGCTGTAAGCTGCAAAACATAAATGAATACATTAAAAAAGAGAGATGGATACAGAGGAGGAATGACTCAGGAACAAATGGCAGCCATTGTTTAAATCCTGCTTTTACATTTATATCAGTTTAGAATTCTGTCTTTAATGAGAAGTTTTGTAGTGTCCTGTAAATCCAAGCAGACGAATATTCCTGACACAAAGTAGGACTTAGACAGCGTCTGCGTCTGAGAAATGATGCAACTGAGATTAAAGGAGGCAGGTAAAAACATTTAGCAATTGAAAAAGGCTTTACAAGAGGCTGTGCTGAGAACTTCAGTACCAAATATACGTGGTTACATGACGTATATATATCCAGCATTTGAAAAAAAAGTGCAAAAACGAATGAAACCAGAAACTAATGTGGGGTTTTAATTTCACGATGAAGCTTTCCCCATGTTTTGAGGCATTTCTGACCAAATAATCTGGAGGATGGAGAATGTTAGAGTCGAAAACATGTTACTAATATTGGTGTGTAAAAGTTTTCAGGCTGGGACATCCTTGAGAATTTTCGACCATATTGGAGTATGTTTGCTCGAGCAACTTCATGGCAAACGCTGCTTTTTGGCCGCCACACGACAGCAAGGGCTTTCAATGTAGAATAAAGCTTTAACAAAACGATGATCCACAAGGTCTTAAGATGGTACTGACCACATTTGAAGTCGATTGGATGAAAACTGTAGGAGCCATTTGTTCAAATACGACACTTGTAGGGGCCACAAATTGCACAAAAAATCTAAAATGTCCGACTTCCTGTTGGATTTACAAGATGACACCAAGTGACTTTTTTGAGCGTCTCAGCATGCTACATATGCCTTCCAAATGTCAGACTTGTAGGTGAAACCTGAGCAAGAGGCTGCCTTTTAGTAACTTTTTAGGGGTCGTTATAGAGCTTTCTTGCCAAGCCACATGAATGAGAACCCCCAAAATATCTAATTTCTCACCAGACCTGAAAATCCTGCCCAAAAAAACAAACTTCTGGTTGAGTTAGGCGCTAAAGAAGTGAATACACACTGGGAGGCAAATGGCTTCAAATGCTACGGATTCTGCTCAAAGTGAAATGGAAAATAATGTATTCTTTATGAAAATCAAGACCGTGTTATCCTTCAACCTTCTTAAGTTTTTCATAAATGCAACCCTCACCAATCAGGCAGGATTGAGAAGACTTGCATCATGTGTTTTGTTGGTCTGTATACGTGGCAGGTCACATTTTCTTGCTCGTTTGCTTTGTATAAACAAATTTGAAATCAGAATCGAGTTCACATTTTGGTGCTTATTTGGTAAGTCAGGTCAACTACCCCTAAAAAATAACAGGACGATGTATTTCTTTCACAAAACAGTTTTTCAAATGTCTTCTCCGTTTGACAGATGTTCTTCCTGTTTCTTTGAAGGATTCATTTATAGATTTCTAACATGAAAGTATTTGGATCAGTAAAGGTCTCCTTCTCTTCGAACCTCTCGGATGACTTTTCCTTTTCGTTCGTTTCGTGAGGTGTTTGGTACTTCTCTATGAAAGGCCTTTTTTCACACTTTGTGCCTCATTAAATTCCACAAAGGTAGGCGAGATTGACTTTCCTAATTTTAGATTGTGGAGGAGCCTCGCACACACACACACACACACACACACACACACACACACACACACACACACACACACACACACACACACACTCTGCAGAAGAATGGACACACACTTTCTGACATTCAACTTGGATGTCATGGAAACTACAGCGGCGGCAGTTGAACAGAAAAATAGGCTTTTAAAAAAAAGAATCAAAACAACTCTCAGGCCACAAAGTCTGTCTCCTTTTAGACGGATGGAACAACACACGGATGTTTGTTTGAAAAGAAAATAGTGGGTTTAAAGATGCTGAAAACCATGATTGTGCTTATAAAAAGGTTCAACGTGCAACTGGAAACGTCTCTGTGGCGTTTCATTGAGTTTAAATCATGATGTTTACAGATGTGTGTGGCTCTGCAGAGAGGTCAGTGAAGGACAGACAAGGGTACTGAGTTTCCTTTCTTAATTGAGGACACGGAAAACGTGCTAAAATACAAGAAAATCCAAGTAAAAATAAAAAGGCCTTGTTTAGTGTGTCTAATTTTTTTTAAAGTAATGAAAAATGTACGATTCGGACACTCCCTAGCTTATTTTAAACTACAATAACACACTTTTGGGGGTCAAGACTTATCAGAAAGCTTAGGCTTCTGTTTTTAAATATATATTTTATAAGAGAAAATAAATGCTTTTACATATCTTGTTGTACAAACGTTCCCTTATATGTGAAAGGTTCAAAAATAGACATATTAGTGAGGAAGAGATCAATGAAGTCTTAATTATCTTAAGAACATTGAATATATATTGTTGTTTTTGGATGGGATAAATGACTCAAATGGATTACTTGATATTTTGTTTTTGACATTTGAAACGTAATAGAATATAAATGCTAAAATGGATCCTTACTGGAATGACTGAAAAGTGCGTTGTGCGTTATTTATAAAAGTATAGTCCCAGTTTGAATGGAAAAAATAACAGTTTTTGCTGTTCATCAGTGAAAACGAAATAATTCCCATTTCTGTCTATTGATTAATGAAAAATGCACTTGTAAGCCTGCCTCAAAACTATTTTCCAAGAGAGACAAAGCCTCTTGAATTTCCACTTTGAATGACTTAACATAAGGACTTTATAATGTTAATTACATACTGGCTAAAAACGTAACTATTCTATTCTTAGATTGCAAACATTGAAGCCTGCAGATGGTGAATGATACTCTGAAAACTGATTTTTGATGGATGATCCCTGAAGAAAAACCCATGGATATTCATGAGTTGCTCAAGGACACTTCAACAGCTGACAGCAGATGGAAATGATCTGCAATGCATAAACTGGCATTGGCAACATCTGTGTTGGATATTGAAAATGGTCCCTTAAAATGAACAATAAAAAATACATATTGAAGCAAATTCAAGTGAGATTTCCTGTGGTCGTTTACGTTGACTCTCTTACGTCAGAAGGCTAAAAATGTAATCTGTTCTAATAGAGAGGTGCAGGAATGAGTG
>NW_011357600.1:0-1153 GCF_000735185.1 Notothenia coriiceps | reverse complement strand
GCTTAGCGGTGGTGACGTGAAGTCATGTGACCGTGCTGTAGTTCCTTTATAGCCCAACATTAGCCGCCTTTAGCATAGCGGTGGTGACATGAAGCCGTGCTGTAGATCCTTTATAGCCTAGCGTTAGCTTTTTAGTCGTGTACATGTGTGCAGATTATCCTAATAAACAAAACTTGTATGTAAACGTGTGTTTGCCACAAATCTTATTTTCTACAAAAATCCCAAATCCAATGGAAAAATCTCATTGCTTTTTTACTTGAGGGTCCGCCTCCAAAAACACATCATCCCTGCACCACTCTATATGATGGTAACTGAACCATAATGAAGGGTACATCATGTCAGAGGGTCTCTCGGCTGATCTGAGATCTGCGTGGCTCATATTTATGTATCTGGAGTAACATGAGAGTCCTTTTTTCAGATTGGATATTTCCTGTGACTTGTTAAACTGGGTCAATGGGCGCATGTCTGTGAATGATCTGTAATCACCTCGCCAACACAGGGTTTCCAGTCAACAGCTTTGTGGGTTTTCTTTGTGCCAGAGAATCAGTGCTCAGCGTTCTCATCTCATTAACTCATTAGACAGGACTGTTTGTTCCAATGCAAATCATCCTGGGGTTCACTTCAGGGATTTGGCTGAAAAAACGTAATATTATCTGTGTATTTATATTTCATGTCTGTATTTCTTAGTTAGAGAAAAACAGCCCAACAGTAAGATGGAAACCATTGATGAAATAATCTAAATAAATCACAAAAACTGGAGATTGTTGTTGCTGTTTTAGTTTATCTTTAAACTACCACAGTTTAAAAATAAACTAGTGAATTAATTTCAGTTTTCCGCACAAACACTGCGCTAATGGATTGTCAAAGGGGGAGCCTCGTTGCGGTGAAATTATACAGATGGTTAGTCCGCCCCTGAAAATGTCCATGCAAACATAGTTGGCTATAGCTAACGTTCACTAGTTGGCTAGATATCTAATGTTAGCTAGTTGGCTAGATAGCTAATGTTCGCTAGTTGGCTAGATAGCTAATGTTCACTAGTTGGCTAGATAGCTAATGTTTGCTAGTTGGTTAGATAGCTAATGTTTGCTAGTTGGCTAGATAGCTAATGTTTGCTAGTTGGTTAGATAGCTAATGTTTGCTAATTGGCTAGATA
>NW_011357599.1:0-1526 GCF_000735185.1 Notothenia coriiceps | reverse complement strand
CGTACGTAACTTACGTTACTTAGTACGTATACTATATAGTAGTTAGTAGTATAGTGTGTGTGTGTGTGTGTGTGTGTGTGTGTGTGTGTGTGTGTGTGTGTGTGTGTGTGTGTGTGTGTGTGTGTGGAGAACACAGTTGCCTCAGCAGGATCAGGGTGTTCTGGACGGGGTGTGTACAGAAAGATCAAGGCACAGCAGGGTGTGGAAACACGACAGAGGGCAGCTCTGTCATGTGACTATACGTCAGTGAATCCTCCTTAAGCATGTGGCTCTCCCGCGAAGGGGTTTCCTAATGCTGAGCCATATTTAGGAGATTACAGAACATTTGCAATTACGTTGGCAGCATCTCAATAAACAACTAAAACATGAAAATTAAAATTAAATATTCCTCAGTTGTTTGCCATTAGGACACATACTGCAAATACAAATAGCCAAGAAAATGTTTTCTATCAGCTGTGACCATTTCAAATCAAAGTCTCTTTAAATAGGCCCGTTGGGACTCGTTGCCCCCTTCACTCCACTCACTCAGGCGCCTTGTCTTAGTCCTTTTCCCTAGGTCCCCGCCCAAGAATCAAGGCTGCTTTTTAGGACATTCTGTAACTCATAGAGTCACTCATTTAAATAGACATTTATTTTTTGTTAGATAATGTTGGGTATCACTGTTTGTGATGTGCCAGTTGAAGAATTATTGTCACTTGGTCACTATAAGATGTTATTGTAAGATGCAGTTAATGTCTATGTTGAGCAAAGAGACATTTCAACTGTATGCAAACATAATGCACAATAAAGTAATCTGAATTGATAGACAAAATGTGGCTTTTCCATAAGGTTTTGTTTCCACAAATGTTTGCCAACCACGTCATTCCATGCTCCCTTTCCCGAAAATAAATAATTATGTCAATGATTCAACGATTCATGTCCAAATCTGAATTCACCCGGGGTCTTTGGGCGGCAAGATTTCAACAGTGGGTTGCCCATTGCCTCATGCCTAGCTATGTATAGAGCCTTTTAAACTCCTGTTGTGGCTTAGTCTGGCAGATTTATGAGGCTACAGATGATGCTCACTGAGATCACTACCTCTGGCTTTGTTGATACCATTATCTGTCTTTTGCCAACATAATTGTTCACTGCCAGAAATTGAAGGGTGTCACTGGTGGGCAAATGTAAATTGTTATAATCAGTCATTAGAGCCTGAGTGGTAATGGATAAGCCCAGTCCTACCGGACTGTTGTTGAGGGAGTGTGAAGAGATGTGTGTGTGTGTGTGTGTGTGTGTGTGTGTGTGTGTGTGTGTGTGTGTGTGTGTGTGTGTGTGTGTGTGTGTGTGTGTGTGTGTGTGTGTGTGTGTGTGTCGGAGAGGAGATAGGTTGAGAGACAGAGAGATTGCATGCTGCTGCAATGATTAAGTCATTTCTTATACTCGCCTTTGAGTGTTTTGTCTTTGATGCTGTAAAAAAAAAAAAAGCCCCTCCCACACAGACATCATTAAGGAACAGAGGAATTGTCTCTCAACTTGGATGAAGAGGA
>NW_011357598.1:0-2772 GCF_000735185.1 Notothenia coriiceps | reverse complement strand
GTAGAGACACTACATACTGATATGAGACACTACATACTGATATACACCTGAACATCAGCAGGAGAGGACTCTTTAAAGTAGAGACACTACATACTGATATACACCTGAACATCAGCAGGAGAGGACTCTTTAAAGTAGAGACACTACATACTGATATACACCTGAACATCAGCAGGAGAGGACTCTTTAAAGTAGAGACACTACATACTGATATACACCTGAACATCAGCAGGAAAGGACTCTTTAAAGTAGAGACACTATATACTGATATACACCTGAACATCAGCAGGAGAGGACTCTTTAAAGTAGAGACACTATACACCTGAACATCAGCAGGAGAGGACTCTTTAAAGTAGAGACATTACAAACTTTAGTTTCACCATTAGCGTTTATTGAACAGGAAGGAAGTGGGGAAGCAGGTACAAAAGCAGGACTGAGCTACATATTGACGCCACTGTTTTGTGTCGGTTTTATTAAGTCTGTTTTATCACTGCAGGTCACTGGGGGTGAAACAGTGAATCTCTGCAGGTGTAAACAAACAGAAAGATAGCTGCCACTGGATCTGTGATAAACAAACAAAAACAAACAAAAACAAACAGGTTTTCAAAGATGATCTGTGATGACGTCGTGAAGCATTAGGAGGTATTTGACTTTAGTATTTCCAATCTCTGCTGCTTCATCCTTCAAATACTCGTACTTTTTCCACCTCTGGTTTGAACTGTTCTCCAATTTCAGTCAGAAAATCATATTTGAACCACTCACTTCATTTCATCCTTTCAACGCCGTAAAAGTACAAAAGGCATTCAGGAACATCAATATTAAAGTTTGATTTCTTTCACTAAAAGTGCACTTTGCTGTTAATCCACTTAAGAATAAGCTACTCTAAATGCGTCGTCAGAGAGGTTCATTGAGAAAAGGTGCTAGAAGTATCATTTGACAGCTAATTATTTAAATATTTGGCCTGTTTGTGTTGGCTTTAGATGGAAGATGGGACTCCGAAAGCCACATGAAGAGAAGGGGAAACAACAACAGCGTGAGAGGAAATATAGAAAACATTATTATATAAAACAAGACACAAAGAAATGTCCTTATCAGATGGAACGGCCTTTTTTTAAACTGTGAAACGCAGGAGAGCACAGGTAACCCTGGGCTGTGAGGAAGCATGTTTTCACATATGTGAGAAAACACATCCGACAGCTTCCACCTCCAATTTCACAGCCAGCTGCTGCCCGGACTCATCCCTCTGTTCAAGGAATATTACATTTTTGGGGGAAATACACTTATTTATTTTGCTGCAAACGTTCGATAGATGCCAATTAATGATCCCTTAATCAGCTAACATGAAAAACCATTACATCAACTGGTCAAATTAACAAAATAACACCGAACAAACTCAAGCGGTAATTACTTAACTGGTATAGATGCCAATTAATTACCACTTAATCAAAACATATATAATTAATCACTAAGACAATTACTTTAATGTTTATGCCAGGAAACAAGCTGTTCTTTGCTAATTTCACTTATACCAAATCATCTTATTTTATGTGTCTTTATGCACATCTATAAAATAACTAAAGCTATTGTCTTTAAGTTAATAAAGTACAATGTTTAGCTTTGAGTTGCAGTAGAGTAGAAGCACACATTGGCAGAAAATGAAAATGAAAGTACCTTAAAGGTGTACTTAAGTGCAATGCTTGAGTAAATCTGCATTGTGGTATTTATCTGAACTCTGTATTAAAAAATAAATACGCACATTTCCCAAAACACCCCTTTAACACATCTTAAAACCGGGTGAAGGTTTTAAATCAATAAATACAAAGATTGTCAGAGAAAGTCTTTTCAAAACGGGACAGATAATGAAACGAAGGTGCTGCCGAGCCACAGAGATCTACAAACTAAGATAGTGACAAAATAAAAACGTCATCGGTCACTTTTTAAAATACAGGAGATCAACTGTGTGTGTTTTTCTCCGGTACCTTAAAGTACGGTGGCTGACAGCGGCCAAATCTCTCCCATCAGGAGAAACGAACTGCAGCTTCAGAAACGATATAAAAACACAAATGTTCGTGTACTCGTGTTTTCATTTGCGTTTTTATATCTGAAGTTGCTGCACGTTTTTCCTCCTACGTTGTCGGCCACCGTATAAAAACATTCACTTAAACATTTGCGATAAATATTTATATTCACACAAAGCCGGTCCTATAGAGTACACATTCCTCCAGCAGACTTAACATATATATTTTAAGAATATAAATAGCATATATATTTAGAAATCTAGAAAAACAATTGTTAAAACCGAATAAAAAGTGGGGGTAAAGAAGCTTAGCATTAACTCTGACACAGTGGTAAACCTACAGTAAGAGGTAGAAAAAAGTATAAAATATCATTTAACAACACGGAGAGAACATGTGTGTGAGAGACCTCCCTTCAGAACAAACTGCAGACCTCATAAAACACACGAACACGGACATTAGATTACACACCAGGTCCAATGGCAGCTTAGCTTCCTGACTAACTGGGATGGATTAAATACTGGACACCACGTGTGTTTGTTCTGACGAGAAACATGCCGAGTCATTGATTAGCTCTGGGTTCAAGCAGCCATCATGAGACTCAGAAAAGTCACTATTCACTATATTGTATGTTGGAGGAGACTTGGTGGTGGTGAAGGAGTGAGTCCTACAACCTTGAAATTAGTCAGCATTTTACCACTTTAGTTCCCTTAGCTATAGCCTAACATTAGCCTCCTTTAGCTTAGCGGTGGAGACG
>NW_011357597.1:0-5849 GCF_000735185.1 Notothenia coriiceps | reverse complement strand
GGCGGGACTTAGCTCATTTGCATAATTGGGGGAGGTGTGACCTGTCACTTTTGTATGCATACTAATGAGACGAAAGCGGGATCATTATTACTACTTTCACTGTTTTCAAAAATACTGTGGCTTGTATATAAGTAAGGCTAATTGTTTTGTCTCGCATCGAAAATCTAGAAGCAAAATCAGCATCAACTTTCAGAACATATTATTTCTCCAACGAAAACATTGTTTTAAGTTCCTCGGAAATATTTCTAGCAGCCACAAGTCATGCGGTGAAGATTAAGGCTTTGGAATGTTCTTCTCTGTAATCCTCTGGCTAGTCAGGCTGCCTCGTGTATTCACACTTCTCTTCTCTGCCTGGGAAAATCTGCCTGAGCACCAACTAATTTCACTATGACTGGATTAATCAAACTTGGAGATATTGGCAGAAAAAACGAAGACTTCGCCTGAATAACTTGGATGCATAAAGTATATAATGGTTGTCTCTATTCTATGGATCTAGCAAATGGCGGTGGTTGTTAAGCTTGTAAATAATTAAACTAGCACTGTCACCCAGGTGTCAAACAGCATACATACTTCCATTGGTTTGTAATGCAACTTTCACTAATTGTCCATCAAGCATTCCACTCAATTCAAAACAGAACACATGTTGATTCATTAGAACAAGTAATCCACTCACATTCACAAAACATATTTAAGACAGAACACACAGACACGAGTGACGATACTGAACTCACCCTGGTTCAGTGTGTGGGTGTCATCCACCGCTGCGACCAATAGCTGACCGTCCTTTTCTTCAAAAGTGTGACATGCAATGACCTCACTATTGAATGGATTTTTTCTTTGCTTCAACAAAAGAAAATTAATACATATAACATCTGCAAATCACGGAAATGTGGAAGCACATGCTGTTTTTTAAATGTTGGACTTTCTTTAGTCAGAATCCTACCTTTGTGGGTGACTGTAAAAGTGATCTAGGTGTTTCAAATGACTTCTGGTTCTCACATCTATAAAATAGAACATGATAATAAGAGCTGTGGACAATTGACTTCAAACTTCAGGCTTTTAAAAGCAAATGATTTCATCTTGGATTGGAAAATGTGCATGCTCATGTTAGTAATTAAATAACAATCTCTTAACAATGCCTGTTTTTTTTAGCAGTGTACTTACCAGCTGAAACAACAATACTTCTCCTCATACAGGATACTGTTGATACAGTTATATACATAAATAAATGTATATATATAGATATATACATAGTTGCTATCAAGAACAGGCAGGTACATTCTCACATGTAAAGTTACTGTGGAATGAGTACATGATATGTGTAAACGCTCCTCAGAAGCAGTGGAAAACATGAACATGTGAGACCTGACCTTCTAAGAAGATTATGGGGCCAATTACAAAGTATCCATTTAGTGTGTGAACAACTCCTCACTAGCAAATGACCCAAATAATCTACTGCTGAAGCATGTGATGGTGCTCACAACAGAATACACACCGTATGTTCTGTTTTTACTTTGTTGAGTTTTCTTCACAGTTTTATTGAAAGCTGCAGGAGGCATACATTGAGTGAATCGCCATTTCAAATCCCTCTGTTATTCTGCTCCTTGTCTGCTAAACATATTCTATCTTTCTCATTCAAAACAAATCCAATGACCAGAGTCAAATGGATTCTACTGACCAGTATTGTGTGCATATCCAGTTCCTAATGGAGCTGTGCCAATGATGAACTTCTTTAAGGACTTAAAAGGAAAACTGAAACTACGTATTTGTGAGATGTTTTTCAAAACCTTAACACATAAACATGATAAAGTAAACTTATATCATTAAAAAGTAGAACAACCTGTCTACAGAGTGCTGCTGGAGTGGTGAAGGGGTTTAACTGAGAGGGTCCCACACTCACCTGTCACTGCTGGGCTGCATGGGGGGCTCCTGGAGGAGCCCACAGAGCACAGGGGGGACGAGTTCCACTGCAGCACACAACACACAGATAGTTACGTATTCATAGTAACTCATGCTATGATTACCAAATAGATGTATGTGAAAACAACCCAGACCTAATGATAAGTCTCCATGATCACATCCCAGCTAGCCTCTATAGAGGTGCTTTATGTAGAATATGGCCCAGATTTGATCCAAAAACATTTAAAAGAATGAATTAACATTGTCATCATATTGTGAGCTGACATTATGTCAGAGACACCTATGTATTATGTTGCAGCGATATCTACTGAAAGAGCATGCTAACAGCTAGCTCAGAGTGCTGTCTTCCTGGAGAGGAGAGTCGGCCCTCAGTCCAACATGAGAGGCCCGTGAAGCAGAGCTCAGAGGTACAGGGTCTGGACTGCTCGGAGGTACAGGGTCTGGACTGCTCGGAGGTACAGGGTCTGGACTGCTCAGAGGTACAGGGTCTGGACTGCTCAGAGGTGCAGGGTCTGGACTGCTCAGAGGTACAGGGTCTGGACTGCTCAGAGGTACAGGGTCTGGATTGCTCTGAAGTATCAGCTGAGTTTATATCCTGTTTAGCAGCAATCAGGGTGAGGCGAGGGTATAAGAGTTTTTATAATAGCGTACGAGACCATAGCTATGGTGACTCCATGAGACTAAAATGTTCATTACACCAGAATACTACACATGATGAGATCCTTATGACCTGAAAGGCCTAATGTTAATCACCCAACACTCTGATGAGCATGTCACTGTTTGTTTTGCTTAAGATTTTGAGAGATGGTTTCTGGTGTTCTCTTCTTCATGCACTTCTTTACACAGAGGCCAGATGTTTCTTACTTCACAAGCACACTTGCATTTTTAGGAATTACACTAATGTTACAATATTTACACGATAGAACAGCCATGCAGGATAAAGAACACTCACATATAGTCAGCGACCTATGTGAGTGTCTCATGGAGGCCCTGATGATCTCGGAGCCGTGGATGCGGTCCTGGTGACGGAGCTGCTTGATCTCGTAGAACCATTCTCCAGTCATGTACCTCAGCTGGCCTCTATCATTCACCATCTTCTGGAGGTTCCTGAGGGCAGACATATCCATTTTAAGTCACTACTTCATTATTTAGAGCTTTTATTTCAAATTGTAGTATAAGAAACTGAAGCATTGCATACATTTTGTGCAAAGAATCTAAAGATCATGTCTGTGCGCTGCAAGCAACATTTTAACTGCACCTGCATCTTTAGGTAGCCAATTTACAGTATACTGTTCAACTAAAGTTCTGTAAGATTCAGATGATATCATTTCTACTCATCCTGGCTGTGACAGATCAAACTGACAGAGCGAGAGATTAGTTTGTACCCAGAACCTGTGACTCAGAGACTTACAGCACTCGCTGCTCCTCAGCCTTCTTCAGCTCCGTGTCTCTTCTCAGCACAGCCAGGATGGCGTCCTGCTCCTCCTCCGTCAGGAAGCTCAGGTCGATCATGGTGCTGCTCTCAGTGTGAGTCTAGAGGTGGATCAGGATCACCGCTCGTACGGTTCTTCATGAAGTCCTGATCTTTACTGAATCAAGTCAGTGTCACAGTGATTAGTGCTTAAAACATAGTATACATGTATGTATTGAGAGGCCCTCCTTAGTGCTTTTGTTTTCCTTAACCCAGGTTTTCCTCTGCAGCATGTTCTGTATTTGGTTCTGTTTTCTATATGCAGTTTTTATTCTTTGGTTAAGTTGTACAGATATCATTTAAGTTGGTTTTGTCGGTATCCATGTGCTTCTTTAACTGTCGGTGTGTCAAAGATAATAATGTTTGATCCACAGAAAGAAAACATGTATCATATCCTATGAGAGTGCAGAGCAGCAGGTTATGGCTTGATGCTGCAGCTACTTTCACTCAAACACAAAGATTGTGTGTGCTCTGTCTCTCACTGACCCCCCCTGCCTCTCACTGACCCCCTCTGTCTCTCACTGACCCCCCCTGTCTCTCACTGACCCTCCTATCAGACACTACCATCACCTACTGTCTATCAGAGTGTCAGGGTTATAATACATACACATTTGATTACATAATGAGAAATAACTGCATTGATCTTTAAGTTTCTTAACTGTAGTCATGCCAACAGAAAAACAAAATCTCTTTTTTCATAATGATTTAGACTTTTAAAAAAAACCTTTACAAAGCTGCTGCTTTTCTTTCAGGAGCAGATCAGATGTGTCTGAGGAATGCCCACACACCACCAGAGAGCTCTGAGGACATCTGATGGGAACTCGAGTGGAGGTTTATGTTGATAACCTGCACACTATTTGCTAAATACTCTCTTTGCTGAGTGAACATTTGTTCTTGTTCATTTGCTCTAACGACAATGGTAGTTATGTTATTGTGACTTGGTTTTAGAAAAGGCCATGTTGTGGTTGGCTCACATTGTTCATTCTTGATCCGAGTTAGGAACGTTGTAATCGCCTCCTCTTCTCCATTACAAGGCTGCGTGAGGACTGCGCTGTAAGGAGGCTTGAATAAAAAGCTCTTTTCCTGTGAGCTCATGCAGGTTTATGTGGGTGTTCTTCATTTTAAAAGAAGAATGTTGCAGGTCCTGTTTCTCCAAAATTCTATCTAGAAGACAGAGAATATATTTCCTTGTTGTTGTTTGATTTATTCCTCCATAACTTCCTTTAAGAAAACAAGATTTAACAAGCTAAAGTATTGCAAGTGCATTTGCTGAAAAGACTCAAAGCTGGACTGGTGTCACAAGCCTTACTTCTACCATCTACACTGACTGAACACTGAGTCCAATCCAACTGTTGAAAAGCAAAGACTAACAGCAGGGGACTGTGCAGCTGTATGACATGCACTTATTAATGTAAATATGGGTTAAAAGTAATGTAACTATGTTTTAAGCACTCCCTAATATGGGCAAAAGAAAATGCTCTTGTAGATCTTTTATAGTGCATTTTATATCCTTTAATCTAACTTCATAATCTAAAAAGAGAGCTGCAATTCATATCATGTAGAGTTAATGTGACCTAAAATAGGATTGTACATCCACACACTGGTCATCTAACAGCATGTTTCTCTGCAACGGATATGACTTTGATTGGAAGTTTAAAAGGCGGTCATGGATTTTCAATTATTGCTATCAAACATATATTTTCTGGTGGATTAAGAACTATGAAGAAGTAGAGTTTCGTAATAAAAAATCTACACCATATTCCTATGAGGAATTTTAAAATGACTAAGCAGAGTGGGTCATAATATGTTAGTGATTTAGGGATCTGCTACCAGATGACAATAACAAACGTAGAGATCTCCAGAGAGAAGTGCACTGAGCATCTGGACTGGATCTCACTTTGCATTACATTTTTATAAATATTTGCAGTAAGAGTGAAGGAACAACAACACACAGAGCAGAGTGGATTCATCGTTCACTAAAAGACAGAAAGCAGTCAGCTCACCTCTGATAGGGCTCCTCGCTGCCGGAGAGCTCTCCTGAGACTGACCCTGAGGAGCTGCAGGGGGAGCAGCAGGGTGGGGGGTGCAGCAGGGGGAGGAGCAGCACCTTCCGCAGCCTGCATGTTCACTGAAGACACACACTACTCTACAGTGCTGTTATTTCACCTGTTGGTAAGGCAGGGCAAGTTTATTTATATAGCACCTTTCAACACAAAGCAATTCAAAGTGCTTTACAAAAATGAAAGACATTAAGAGCATTATGAAATAGTGCAGCGGAAACACATTTTAAAACAGCATTTAAAAGCAGTCATTAAATAGCTGAAATGCAATGTTGAAACTGATAAACTTTAGTTTTTTTGGAAAATATTCACTCATTTTTTTACATTCCAAAAAGGCTGCCTCGGACAGGGGCATGTTACCAGTGTGTCGCATCACCTTCCCTCTGTTGTCGTATTTT
>NW_011357596.1:0-1269 GCF_000735185.1 Notothenia coriiceps | reverse complement strand
CCCCTCTAACATCACAAGAAGTAATAATTTAAGGGGTCATTTCTCAAAAAATCTTCCGGGGGAGGATCCCCCCGGACCGCCCTGGTCACAGACATTTCCATAGCCCCACCAAAATTATTTTCCACCAGCCGCCACTGTTCTTATGTCTTGTATCATATAAGAGGCTTTCTACATAATAAGATGTTTTTGCTCTTCTCCCGGCAGGCTTCAGTCAGAGTATGATTATCAGATGATTCAGCCAATCACCTACCAAGGCTTCTTTTGGAAGTGCCCACCATTTCCCAAACAGTTGTAATGGCAGCTACTGATGGTTCTGCTTAACAATCCATTCTGAGCCTCAGGTGGCTGACTACAAGCATTTCCCTTAAGAATCAAATTTCATTTATTGTTTAGTGACTTTGAAGAGCAGCACAAAGTGCTTGGACCTTACAGGACGACCTGCTTGTGACTGCTGCTGCCTTCTGTCTCTTACCCTTGCATATTCAATCTTGAGAGTACAGCAGCCAGCATAGATGTCAGCTCCATTCAGAGCAGCTTTGGCCTTCTGAGCACACTGAACTGACTCAAACCTGAAGGAGTCGGGTTAAGGACAGAATATGGTACATTTCAACACACAGATACACACACATGTAGAGCCACACTCGTTCACACATGCAGCAGCAAGGATACTCCACCATGGCCTGGATTCCATTTCGTTTAAAGATGACGATCCTCAGCACACTACCGATGGGGTTACACACTGTGTACAGAACATCCTGGACCAAAAAAAAAAATGCAACATTTGACACAATCTACACATTTCAAACGCTGCAGTGTGTCTGAACCCGCTGTGGTTAGTGATACAGAAATATAACTCCTATACAACAAGTCTCCAGGTTGTTATTTAGGGACCTAGTGAGACCTCTAAAACTCAAAGTCTATTTTGTTGGTGTAAAAGTGTCATCATATAGTGTCCATTCTTTCTCTGGTATGAAGTAAGACCAGGCTAATGAGCAGCTCTATGGTCAGAAAGTAGACATAATATGAAAAAGTATTATAAACATGCGGCATCATTTTTATTTAATTGTATTTATGAAGAGTTTCAGAAAAACATGTGTGTGTGTACGTTTTTATGACATTGTGTTTGTGTATATTTGTGACAGTGTGTGTGTGTGTGTTTGATATGTGTGAGAGAGTGAGTGTGTGTGTGTGTGTGTGTATGTGTGTGTTTCAGTGTCTGGTTACCGTGGTGATGGGGTACAGGGGGTTCTGTATGGACAGCAGCAGGAC
>NW_011357595.1:215449-247266 GCF_000735185.1 Notothenia coriiceps | reverse complement strand
CGTTGACCGGTTGCTTGCCAAATAGTGAGCCCACATTTATCTGTACTGCTAAGCTTTATTAGAAATGGTAGTAACTCATTAAAAAATGGGAATGTGTTTTACACTTTACAATAAGGCTCCTGCAAGTCAGTTATTAATGTTAGTAACTCATAAATAAATGGTCATAAAGAGATGCCAAGAAACATCAAGATGGATGGGGGGGAGAATCAACTCAGTGAACAACAGATACCAAGGATGCGGGCTGATGAAGAAGACGAAGTAAGCTAGGTGTAAGGCTTAGTCATCTTGCCAAATAGTGAGCCTGTGTTGATGTACGAAAACTATGTTAGAACTGGTTTATAAATGGTTCTTAAGGATTAATAAAGTGTTTACAACCTAATTAATAACCTAATTATAAACCCTTTATGAATCCTTTATAAGGGTAGTCTTATTGAAAAGTGGTACCGATTTTGGTTCCTCTATAAACTTGATGACCCTCTTTGACCACTGGACCAAGTGGAGTGGAGGTTTTATACATTAACTAAATAAGCAGCATCCTATGCCCACAGGAGTTTCTCCACAGATCACCATTTACTGCTCACACTCTGCATATGTTTGGCACAATTAATGAGTTGCATTGAAAAGGCATTGTAACAGGTGTTTTGTACAAAGCCATTACAAAGCAGTTTCTTCCGAATCAATGTCAATACAGTAACAGCTAATGCCCAAATTCCCTTCTTAACTGATAGTGATTTATTTATGTGTAGCAAGGTGTAGCTCACAGGTTGAGGTGGTACATGATGGCCGGAGGTGTGGCATCATTCAAAGTGACAGCAAAGATCCCGTTATCGTCCACTAATGCACCGTCAGCAGTGCAACAACTCAGCACTGGTAACTCTGGGCGATAAGGATGCCAATACACAACGAATCTCTCTTTAATGAAGCATATCAATAATGTAGAAGATTGCTAAGCAATTTTGACAATAATGTTTGGTCCTGTTTGCAGATCCTCACAATCCTGATTTAAGACCCCCCGGAACAAAGTCAGAAACGTTTGCTGCTGTAGAACCAGTCTTTACACCCTTTTCTAAACAGGCAATACCACCATTTGAAAAATAATACAAAGTCAACCATGCACATTGTTACTTCCTTTGAATATTAGTTCATATTCATATTTTAATGTTTTCACAGCCGCCCCCACTTAAATGATGTACAGTAAAACTGATCTATAACACATTATCGTAATAATTCATTATTTATAAAATGTTAATTTGCAAATATTTCCGCTGCAGACTGTTGTGAAATATGTGTTTAATAAAGTAGCATAACATGAGAGAAATCATTTAGTGTACCTTCACTCAAAATGTGTTTTTCTTCCATTTATGTCCACTAACATTGTGACTGACTATACTTTGTAACAACTACATTTATTGTTATTAAGTTTGTCACTAACGAGGTGTTTTGACATTCATCTATTAAATCAGAGGATGTCTGTGTACTTAAACAAAATTGAGTTTCGAATTCCCCCGGGAAGGATTGATTAGGTATGTCACAAATTGCATAACCAAATCACAAAGACAATGATGGAAATGGTGAGTGCGCACGTCATATTTCTAATGTCAGTCAAAAGCCCGGAGAGGTGCAGTGTCCTGATTTCTGCTGATCTCATAATCTCGCAAATATCAGTACGTCTGTTGGAACATGAGCTCGCAGCATTTTGGCACAGGAGCTGAAAAAAGCATCAGGTCGTGAAAGGGGATAACACAGCTTTTACCAAAAATAATATATAAATAAACAACATAATTTAAGCTGCTGCTGCTGCTGCACTCAGTTATGCTGGAATTAGACCACGATCAGAGACACAACAATTCAGACTGCTCCGTATCTGGGTCAGACTACCTGAATCACTGGCCAAGAGAAAAACCTCAACTTTGAAATTCAAGATAAAGGGAATTCGAGTGGCGCTGAGAGCCAAACATGGCACTAAATCGTGAAACCCTCCGACTCACACTAACACACTGCGTCTAATCAGTGTTGAATCATCACTTTCCTCTTGATGCATGTATGTAATCAGGCCTCTCTTAAAGTAATGTTCCACACGTTTTGCTTGGCGACGGTGATCTGGTTATTGAAGTGTCAGTGGATTCTGTAGTTCTCATGTTATCGCCTTGCCCACCTCATCATTCCTTCTCCATCGGGGGACAGATATTTCACGAGGCAAGAGCTTTGTGATCGTTCCGGTACCTTCACCGCAGCCGGCAGTCTATAATTTACAACTAAGCCCCCCCACCCTTCCTGCAGCCTCGTACTGTATGTGAAAGCAGCACCCATAAAACACCAGTGAGCTGTGGTGCGGATGAGGGGTGTGGCAGGCCATAAAAGTCTGGGGCCAGCTGATGATAATGTGCACACCAACGGGCAGGGGCCCTATCAGGTTTGTTTTATAACCCATCATGTGCAACACACACACACACACACACACACACACACACACACACACACACACACACACACACACACACACACACACACACACACACACACACACACACACACACACAAACACGACCACAATAAATGTACCCTCATCACACGCAGCACACACACACTCGGCCACACTGTTAAGCCTTTGTGCCAATTATTTACAGCAGGTAAACATCCGATAATTTGTGTAAGCTCTCAAGAGGATGCAGGATCTATCTTAAAATATTAACTGTTGTGCTAAAAGCAACAGTATCTTTTGGATTAGAGATGTTAGGATGGTCGCAGGTGTTAAGAGGATGAACTCAAAAGAAAAAGTGTGAGATTTAAAAACTTACAAAAGGGTGACAAGCTCTAATGGATGTGAAATCTTTCATTCGCCACTTTTCTGGAGAGAAATTACCATGTTCCTCTTCTTAGTTATTTTTCACTAATGGATAGAATTCAAATACTGATAAGTAATGACCAGATAAAGTGTTACATTACATTAATAAGGCATACCTCACCACTCACAGTTAAAAAAAGCAACTGCATGTGAATGTATTAACGCTCTCCCTGCTGAGGATGAGTCATTACAGTATCTTCCTACTGTATCACCTCATTATCCACTGGGACGAGGCATTGACATGTTTGGCAGGTGATGCCGCATTTGCATGTGCGACATGTGGCTGGTTGATTGATCACCCTGACGGTGGAACCCGCCCGTAATTAGGACCCAAATGGCTTTACGGTGACTAATTATTGATGCAGCCAATATGTGACAGCTGCTAATATATACTCACGCAGGCCGGACCATACAGAGCAAGACTGCATTAATGATCCACCGCAAGCACAAGGGGGAGGAGGAAAATTACATGTTAGCAGCCAAAGTATGTCCCCACAGAGTGGCGTCTTGTGGATGATAGTGATTGATTGTCTCAATAATAAATAATACGGATGCGTCTCAGGTAAAAGATGCCGGGAGAAGAAAGATATTTATTTCAGTTGTCCTGGAAAAAAGTATCAGATTACAGTAAATGGTAACCATCGGCTGTTTAAAATGAAATTCTTACTGCTCTAAGAGCATTTTGGTCTCCAGTCTCCGTGTCTCCGTGATCTACAGCTCCATTGAGAGTCAACGGTAAAAGAAAAAGGGACTCGGCAGCAGTAAGGAGGAAGTTTTTATAAATGAAACAATAATGAAACTCTGTTGGGTGTAAAACTCTACAACAGAAAAATTAAGACTTTTATTTATTCTCTGCGACTAAAAGAAAACTATAAAGTGTCCAAGTGTTTTGCCCAAATTGGCTTTTAAATTCCTTAAATTACGATTTTTAATGTGAAACCATCAATCTGTAGTAAAAGAGTTACATATCTTTCCACAGCTTGAGGAGTTATATTAAATAGAGGTTTTTAAAAATAGTGTTATCACCTTAGAGGCTTAGAGTGTATGGGCTGGTACCTGTAGATTAAAGATAAATCTAGTGCTTCGAAGCTTACGAACAGGGCATCATCTAATGTGTTTTTAAATGTAAAGCGGCATACTCTTGACAGAAAAGCTGTTTTATTTATTACGTTTCACTAATGGCTGCACTCTGCGATATAGGAAGGAAGAGAGTGAAGCAACTTGGGATTGTGTTGCACCAGAAAACTGGATGTAATGAAGATGAATAATTAATAATTACGTGTCAGAGTGGCTTTACCGTAACCAAAGCTGCCCTGATGTATTCGCGTACAGCAAGTGTACCACTGTCTTCTTTTAAATGGAGACACAGAGCTCAGTGCTTCCAGCTCACTTCTAATGGTCACTTTTAGTCTTCATTGTTTTTATCTCATTGGAAGAACTTTATCAGCGCACATTTTCCTGAATTATTATAGATCAACATAAAATGTAATGCCAGAAGCAATGAAACCGAAATTACAGATAAAAAAAGTGCTGCATTGGCTGATTTTGTTAATTTCTCCAGCGGATGCCACATTCTAGTGTTTATGCATTATTACACCGTATTAGCCTCTACTTCATCTGTACTCTTTGATACCGTCATGAGTTACATATTGTAAATGCAGCGCCTACAGGCAACCAATACATGGAAATCAGCACAATGGTGTAATATCTGCTTGGGGTCATAAGGTGGGAACATAATGTATAACCTTTTATTGTTTTTCAGGAAGTCTTTGTACCCTAACATGCTCTTTCAAGAGAAGAGGGCAGATGCTTGTGTATCCTAACCCTAACCCTTGGGTCTTGCCAAAGATGACGAAAAATGCCTCTGGACTTTTTTACAGAAGAGGTTAGAGGGTCGCACACCAGGCCTTACATTATCGACCTCACACAATATCAGAAGAGATCAACAACTAAATATTTTTGAAAACAAAAGAAACGATTTTCACACATGCAGATAAACCAAATGTCCCTGTCTTTATGTGTGTAGTTCATAAAAAGTGTGTAAACAATATTATATTGGATTATTTGTTCCCCATTTTCATTATTCTTTGACAAAATGGTGAACAACCACCGTACCAATGCAGGTCAACAGTGCTCAGGAGGTAGCAATAACCTGTCAATCAATGAAATGAGTAGCTTCAGCGCACCGGAGCAGAATCAGTTGTTGAGTTCAAGAAATTGTAATCAAAGCCCTCACCCGTAACATCTCCATCAACAGACAAGGTGACGGACATTTGTCTGTCAACATGTCCCACCTCTTACCCTGCTTACATAGTGGGCAGCCGGCAAAATTACTTTAGTGAAACTACAAGCATATATGTACCACAAATGCATCATCAACATGCACACCATCGAGTTGTTGAGCTCATGTCCCTGTTTGTACTCTTCCCCTGGCCATAAAAGTCTGGCTGTTACACTTAATGTCATCTAAAAAAGAGAAAGATAGACTGAGACTGATGATAATTTCTACCAACAGCCAGTATAAGGAGAAACTTTTCAACTGCATCTGATTTTTTCTCAGCTTAGTGCAAATCAGTGCAAGTTAGCTTAGTCGTCAGTTGACTGGGGAGATACAAGATTCACCTCTAAAAGGATGATGAAGATGCACACATTGAAGGGATCATTTGTGACTTCTGTTGAACCGTTACCAAAGGTGGCAACAAATAAATATCAAATTGAATTTCCTTTGATTTTCGTCTGTTGCTTTCAAGACAGGATGCGTCATGATGGGTCATGACCGAAAGAACGAGATCGCGGGTACAAGCGGCCGAGATGGGTTTTCTCCGCAGGGTGGCTGGTGTCTCCCTTAGGGATAAGGTGAGAAGTTCGGTCATCCGGGAGGGACTCGGAGTTGAACCGCTCTTCCTTTGCGTCGAAAGGAGCCAGTTGAGGTGGTTCGGGCACCTAGTTAGGATGCCACCTGGGCGCCTCCCTAGGGAGGTGTTCCAGGCACGTCCAGCTGGGAAGAGACCAAGGGGTAGACCTACGACCAGGTTGAGGGATTATATCTCTTCGCTGGCCTGGGAGCGCCTTGGGATCCCTCAGTCAGAGCTGGTTGATGTGGCCAGGGAAAAGAAAGTTTGGGACTCTCTGCTGGAACTGCTACCTCCGCGACCCGACTACGGATAAGCGGGAGAAGATGGATGGATGGATTTCAAGACAGAATCAACAAGACATCTGACAGAGTGAAAGATAAAGCATGGCAGTGTTTGAAATAATCACCTATTGGTCTGTTCATCTACAATTTACAACTAGTTAACAGTGAGCAGTAACTTGACGTTAAGGGCAATGCATGAATCATCATTTTGAACCATCATTACTAGTTGAATATTCTCAAGACACAGTTCTGCTAACATTAGCTACCAATATTCACTTCACTTTAGCAAGTGCCGTGTAATATCATCAGCACAGTATCTTTTGTGAATCAGACCTTGAGATGGGGTTAAAAGCAGTTGCAAGTAATGCACAACTCATGTTGGTATCACAACCATCTTGCCCCAGAGTGTACTGAGCTGAGCAAATATGGGTTTTATTTCCTGTAAATATAACTTAACATTTAGTTAGAGATTGCGTTATTTCTTATCTCAAAGTTACACACCAGTGCTCGAAGGCAAAGAGTGGATGCTACAATTATTTCAATATGTCCTATATTTCATCATACCCCTTATAGAGAGATCATGTGACACGAGCACTTCAGGGAACAGGGTGGAGCGGGATATTCCGGTGTGTTTGAAGTCGTATTCATGTCAGTGCATCTGCCAGCCGCCTACAGTAAAGGAATTTCCCACAAGGAGACGAGCAAGACTGTACAAAGGATGAAGTCTTTCACGTATAAATCCCCAAGTTTCCAAACATCCAGTGAACATATCTTATAATATGGAGGACTGAGACTTTAAATAGAGGTTATGTGGTGCTGTACATTACTCTTAATCCCTTTAAGCTCCTCTGATGCCATAAGGTGTTCCTCAGGGGTGGCAGAGTGCATTTATAACTCTGTACCAAGAAAATTCTCACTGCTCTCACAAGACTCCAGGATGAGCTTTCAAACGTCCCAGAAAACAATATATCCCTCAATAACGCTGTCAAGACTTATTCATCACTGCCAGCCATGGTAGGCTACCATTCTCCGATCTTTACTTATAGATCCATTTGTTATTAAAGAAACACAACCGGCGTCGGAGAAACGGTCGCTCAGAGACATCCTGAAGTCTGAGAGGGGAAGCAATTAGCTGCGCCAAATTAGTTTGAGTTTCTAAAGGCTGAAAAATCAAATGAGAATCTTAATGACTGCGTGAGTGAATATACGGGAAGCATTAAATATTTATTGGAGATGAATTGACATGGGCTTTGAAGGCTGATACACAAGTGCAATTACAAGCATTCAGGTTTTGCCCCAGAACTATAATTTTGTGGTCCATTATGTATGTGACACTTAAGCTCTCCACTGACAATAATAAACAGTTTGAGGGTAAACAGCTCGTTGGGGGGAAGAATGAAGGAAAAACAAATTCAATCTCCCTCTCTCACTCAGACAAATAAAGCATATAATATAATGGTGTACTTCAATAACAATTACAATATAAAAGCTTATTTCTGTCAGAAGACATGCTTGATAAACGCTAATGGTTTGGCTCTCAGTCTGCTTTAGTAAAGAGGTCAAGTATGGAGCAGATGGGCTGCAGGAAAATGAAATCACGTGGACAGGATGTCGGCCGAGAACATTTCATTGCAGGGAACAAAACCATGTTAAGTGCAAATATCATCTCTCAGATATGCATGAAAAACCCAGACAGCCGGAACATCTCCCAAATGGTTCCGACCATGGCTGACACGTTAATGTGTTTTACGAGACAGGGTTTAATCTCTAAATAGGTTATCTGTGTTGTTGGAATGTGGTGTGACAGCGGTGTTCAGCAGACAGGAGCAGATTGGAAAGCCATCAGTCTCAGATGAGCCCAATGTGCAGGATCTTCACACAGAGCCTCGAGCTTTGATCTACAGCGAGTCTGCGTCAACTCCATGTCTACTGTAGAGCTGATAAATAAAATACTGTGTGATCTAAATGTCAGGATTACATGAAGGATACATTAGGAAGCCTTAACGTGTTTTCTGTAATTCAGCAGGCTGGCACGTTGCTGGGTGCCCAAATGTTTTTTTTTTAAAAGAGGAAATATTGTGCTAATTTTCAGGTTGATATTTGTATTTAGTGCCTCTGACAGGTTTCCATGCTTTAATGTTCAAAAAGCTCTTTATTTTTCTCATACTGCCTCTTTCCACCCTCTGTCTGAAACCAGAGCCCAGTCTGCTCTGATTGGTTAGCTTACCGGCCCTGTTGTGATTGGTCAACCGCTGTGATGTCACTATGTTACCAAAGTAAACAAAGGAGTCTAATGGAGGCTTTTTTAGGAGGGGACTTTGGGATTTTAGACTTTACAGAACATTTACAGTACATGCACAAAAACCTATACAACAAACTACAGGAGAGGGATGACCCCAAAAAGCATAATAGGGCCCCTTTAAATGGGATAATATATCATGAAAAACCCACCAGAAATACATGGAGTTGATAGATGTCTTGGTCACTCTTTGCCTGCTTTAAACACACCCGTGCTTGTGATGTTTTGGTTAAAATAATGGTTTGACATTTTGGAATTCTCTGCTTTGTCCAAGAGCCAGGTGATCAGGTCAAAACCACACTTTTGTTTCTGCTAAATTTGCAGACGCGTACTTTAGCTTAGCATAAAAACAGAAACAGGGGGAATTAGGAGGCGTCACTATTTTCTGATGGAGACAAAACTGCTATCCTAGGTCAACTCCTCCGACGCTGATGCTGCTGCACTCAGACCTCCATCAAATTTAAATTATCGTTTTCCATTGTGAGAGGATAATGGACTTTAGTGCACTACCATTACAGTCTTTTGCTGTACCCTATTTGAGTGTTGGCCCCAATAGTACTGCCATCATCACATTGTAAAAGTGAGAAGTCTTCACAGTAGCTGTACTTTGCAGAGGGCCTTAAACACACACACACACACACACACACACACACACACACACACACACACACACACACACACACACACACACACACGCTATCAGTGTCAATGTGTGTAAAGGTGTTGATACGGAAATGTATGTTTCCTCAAACACAATGACTAGAACTTTTTAAAGTCAAATGTAATCATTTGTTTGCTTTAATGGTATTGATTTAGCTTTTTGAAAAACATTAAACACAATTTGGGGGGAAAGGTATTTTTTAAGGATTTTTTAAAGACATATTTCCATTTACTTTTTATGTAGAGGATTAATTTCTAAATGTAATCCCTGCCCTGTAAAACATAAACTGTGTTCTCTGTGACCTTGAATCAACTACAGATATGTCTTATAATACCTCTGAGAGTATATTGTGTATTTTACCCCAATGTGAGTCTTGCAAACTGTATAATAATATTGTTTGCCTCGGGCAACATTGTCATTGCCCAAACAGCCAGGAATCAAAGTGATAATTAAACCAGAGCTGTCTCTATGATTACAATTACAACATAGCGGCCTATTTTTTTATGTTCTGCAATTTACAAGCCTTCCTTGAAGAAAAACTAATTATGCTTTGATAAAGAGGGTTCATGTGATTTATAACAGAGGGCTTCGTTGCCTGAGAGTCACTTGTTATCTTTGTTTTACACGATGTATCAACAAAGATAAAACTAAACGATTAAGGGAAAGAAAAGTGTTGAGTAACATCCGTTGAATTTGAGGAAAAACACTTTAAAAAGTACTTAAATTCATCAATCATAACAAACTACGACATCGCAGGTAGACATAAGCAATTTTATGACCCTTTGTTAATTATAGATTTCTACCAATACATTTCCATTAGTTGCAGGTGTGTTTAAGATATAACTGGTGCAAGGCAAGGGTCCACTGAGGGGCTTTTAAACATCGTCAAGTTTTTCTAATCTAAGAAAGAAAGTTGAGCTAAAAAAACAGTGTAGTCGTAACGGTTCATTTAAAGGCTTTATGTGCTGAACCAGGAATACATTGTTCTCATGCCATTAGGGAGCATTACATCCATCCCCTATCTCACATCAATCAAAAAGTGTTATTGTTTCTTTTGAAAAGTTTGGACATCAGCCCAAGTGATGATGATAGCGAAAATGTACCCTAACCCTCATCAAAGACTCCTTGCAGACTTTCTTTGTGTTTGGATTACATGTTGTCAGCTACACATGCACTGAAAGGTGTGAAGAGAGCTCACTGCCCTGCATCACTTTAGTTTTCACACAATTTGTGCAGCATGCAGCGCACAAGGTCTTCCATGTCACCTTCAGACTTTACTCACATGCGGACGGCTGAAGCACGAGAAACACGAGGCTTTCATGGCAGCCCCCCCCCCCTGATCTGTCATGCACTGATAAACATTAGAACAAAAGAGGTATGCATTGAAACTAACCTCACAGCACAGATAGATCCTCTCTCTGTCTTTTGAGGCCTCTGGGCATATGGGAAAGACTGGTCCTGATTGGCTGAGCACACACATGCAAATCTCATCATGCAGCTCTGCAGTGGAGAGTGTGTGAGAGAACAGGTGTTTCATGCTGGCCTCACACACCATGGATATTATGTGTGTGAGTCAGTGAGTGTGTTTGAAAGCTGACAGTAGAAAAAACCAAAAGGAAGTAAAGTTTATAGTCCTTGTTACGCTCTCTTCTGTGTTTAGTGTAGCCCTCTTTGTTTGACATACAAACTGAGTTAATCAGAGTGTCCCTCAGGCAGGGAGGAGATGGAGGAGGATGTAAAAATGAAAACATGGGCGCTGACTGCACAAAAGCACCAACATCCCTGACCTTATGAGCCACCTGCAGCATTTAGAGGGCCGGGAGGAACGGGATCGGACCAGAGATAAAAACATGATAATAATAATAGAAAATAACAGGATAAATAACAAAGTTCACAGAGGGTGTAAGCAGATGCAGAGCAGAGGAGATGGTGGGTGGTGGAACCCCAGAGGTTGCAGTTTATTTATATTTCCATCTTTATGCCTACTTTCCATTTCTACAACCCCCCCCTCCCTCCTCCTCCTCTCTCTCTCGAAGAAATGAAACCCAAGGCTCTCATCTGCACCATCAGCAGCAGCAGGGTGAACAGAGGAGCTTTTTGTCACTTTGACAGGACTTATACACATACAGTAGGAATATAGGAGGGCTATTATTCTGACACGCAACACACACAAACCTACTGTAGAAGCAATTTCATACATGAACATATACTGTAACCCAGGACCATTTATTTTCATAGACGAGGCGATAGAGGAATATCTCTCACACTCATCTGAGGGGAGATAAATAAGAAGAGGCGAAGTCGGCCCGCCTCTCTTAAGGAAACATGCCGTGAGCTGAGAAACACCTTCATGTGCGCACACTTTCTGATAATGCTATCACAGCAGGGGGGCTGTTTGGATGTTACCCAGGTTGTTTTACTCATACTTATACACACTCTTTTCTTTATCTGTGTGGACAGGACACGAATCAGATGCATAAAGAGGGCTTGCAGCACAGGGATAAGTGATCTCACACTCTAAAGTTGCTCACAGCACCCCCTCGAAACGCCCTCACTTCAGGAGGTTTCTGCAGGCAACTAATTGCTTTTTAACTTTCTGCTTTGTTTGTGAGCTAGTGCCTGTGAACTGATCTTTTAATGTCTGAGTTTACGTTTCGTTGTTTGCCTTTACATAGCACCGAAAAACTTCTAAAATGTCAGCTATAAGACTGTTATTGAACAGGATTAGTTAGCTCATAGTGAAGTAAACAACATCATCTTAATGGTAAGTTTCATGTGTACTTTTAAATGCAGGATGTTCCTACAAAACACGATATGGGAGGCGTGTGGCGCGGTGGATAGAGCCTTGGTGTTAGGATCAGGGGGTCACAGGTTCAAACCCCACTGCAGTCAGCATGTCGTTGTGTCCCTGAGACACCTCACCCCAAATTGCTCCTGTGGGGATTGCCCACAGTATTGAGTATGTAAGTCGCTTTGGATAAAATCGTCTAACAAGTGACATGTCATGTAATGTAATATAGCATTCAATAGGATGTCTTGAAACTGGATTACACAGCAATTAAAAAAAACAGCAATATATTGAGGCAAAAAATGCCAAATGACAAAGCTCTTTTCAACTTAACCTGTGGTTTGGGGCCACATTTTTAAGTAATTATGACAAACCACACCTGTGAAATCCCACTATTTTTTCTTTGAGGTTCTCAAAGGAAAATTTGAACATATTGGTTAATACATATAAATGTGCTTTCATGCCCAAAGAAGTTGAGACGAATGATACAACTCTGATATTTCTTCTGGTAAATTTGAATTTGCAGTAAGCAGCTAGCTTAGCTTAGCATAACAAGTGAAAAGACCATGTACTTTTAGCGAGTTGTTTATCCTTTATACATTGTTTGTTTAATATACATGCTAACCTGCTGCTAACTTTATATTGAACAGACAGACATTTTAAAGAAAGTTATAGAGAAGGAAAAGATTTCTCTTGACCATGAGATATACTCAAGTCATTTATTTAGTCATTATCTCTTTTTAAAATGAGAATGGAAACTCCCAGCCAGGGCCATTCAAGTCAATGCCATTTTGTAATGAGTTGTTGCTTAGCAAAGTAGCAAAATATGCTCTCTATTAGCAGGAACTTAAAAGGTATGCTGGACGTGCGTGGGATTGTAAGTGTTACAGAGAAAAACCCTGATCTTTAAGAATGCTTTAACAAAATCCTGTTGTTGTCCACTCAAGGACAGGAGGTGTTTTCATTTATTTTTGCACAATAACGAGGTTGATTTCTTTGGAAACAAACTATGTGAAGAATTTTGCATTACAGCAGCTGAAAGAGGGAGAGAGGAGAATATTTATTCTTCTTCTTAAAAGTTCTCCTTACAGTGCGTTCAACCTGTGAGATTTTAAAAGGTTTCACGAAGAAGACCTCGTTCAAATGTAGCTTTTTATAAGAAAAGTTTGGAATATTGTCAATAGACAAAAGTATTTTTTTTGCAAAAGCAACAGCTTAGTTCGTAAACTTTGGTTTCACATTCACCAGAATTTTTTTTAGCAGAATAAATGTGTGTTCACGATTATATTTCCTGACTCTGGTGCGGTGTTTGGAAACATCAGACAAGAACAGATGGATAACTCAAAATATTATTTCTGTGGCTCATCACAGACTGAAAGATCACCTTTGATGCTTTCAAACTTTCTTTTGAATTATTGAAGTAGTATGAAGCAGTGAAGGCGATTTTACACACAAAAATACACACAAGGGGGAGAGGGGGCACCCAGAAAATAACGGTGGTGTATGGAAGGAGACAGCAAAGCAAACCTTGTGTTATTATTAATGTATCTGATTCTTACTGCCCAAAGATTTAAAACCAACGTGGAATGAAAATGGCTCGGGTCGTTTTTTTCTTCCTTCAACCCAGTTCACTTATTTATTCATCCCTCGCCCTCGTCCTTTCTCCCACTTAATGATTCAAAGCACGTATCGACAGCACGAAAACACAGCAACTCATGGATCTCTGCACAGTTCGACATGGCATCGAGCAAGCTTTGATGTTTTAATATGTGTGGGCTTTACGTTTGTGAATAGACAGGAATCCTTGTGAAGTCCTCACAGAATAAGAGAAAGAAACCAACTGTTATTTGAAAAGACCTCTCGTCTTAACCTCTGCTTTACAAGGACTGCAAATGTGTCATTCTTTTTCAACATTTCAGAGCATGTAAATCGTGAAGGCACCCATACAAACAAGCCCTGTATTAAAACTCACTTTGATCCTGTTCATAATAGCTTCTCGACGGTAGAGGAAATGCAAAAGATAATAAGTGCTGATTCATTTATGAAAACCAAGATATTTGATTTTGTCGCAAGAAAATCATTACTGTAGTTAAATTAATAACTACTGTAATATGCATGATAACTTAATATTCTCATACATGTTCACTTCACAGGATACTACAATAAGACATGATATGATACGATAATCACAGCATCTCCATTTGCAACATTATCGACAAATATATTTTAATACATTTAACATAACATCACTGAGGAGAAACATGCTCAAGGCCCTCTCATGAACATATGTGTTGAGGTAATGGAAAAGAGGAATGATAAGATCACAAGAAAGCCACATTTAGTTGGAAAATCCTGTTATCCTATGTTTTTTTAGTCATACTGTATCGCCACTGCACAATATCCTCTTCTTCCTCTTCTTCTATTGTCTTCAATCGGTCCAAAGTGGCTGTGAGTAAGTTTCAGCCCACACAGATGACGCATATCCAGCAACTATATTTCCCTTTCCGATTCCCATCAACCTCTTTGACCATCAGCTATTAATCACACTTTAGAAGATTATGCATTAGAGCAGAATTAAACCCAGGGATGAATATGAAACACTGCCCTACATTCACAAGGGCGTGACCCGCTGATATTCAGGGTTTAACTGTGACTGCTGACCCATTTAGCTAAAATACTTAAAGTGGACCTATCATGCTATATTAGAAAAATATATTGTAGGGCCATACCTATACAAAACATGTCTATGAAGTTTTTTGCTTAAAATACCAAACAGATCGCCCATTGTAGCCATGCCATGCCTAAATTCTGATGTGATAAAACGCCATCCTGTTCTAAACCACATCAAGGATTATTTCTGAAGCAGCATGGAGCTCAAATGGTTTTTGTCTTGCGGCTTTATCACAAGGTGAGTTCCTTTTTTTATTTCCTGCTTTTTAAACACATGTGCTCTCCAGTACAGGTTAGCTCTGAGTGTTAGCGAGGCTTGCTAATGTAAACAAAGACGAGATTAGGTCCAAAGCACGTCAGGCATTGTCTCTGATAGCAACTTTCTGTGGGTCCGCTGCCGATTTGACGTCAGATCGGCAGCAAATCTGTATCCGCTCGTTGTACCCCTGTTTTTAAAAGATTTGTGTACAGAGGTAAAGAGAGAGGGTTTTATTTTCTGATGCTGCGTGAGTTCCCCGACGCAACGGGGACACATATTTATGTATAAAAGACATCACAAAGTGCATTTTGCATGATAAGGTCCCCTTTAACTTAGCATCAGCTTAATGATAGATTTCATTTGCTATTATAATTTTAGCCAAATATATGTTTTTACAAAGGTTATAGGAGCTTTTCACAGCCAGGATAAAAAAACTGAAGGTAACCCATTTGGTTTCTTCAAGAGAAGAAAGTATCCTTTAATTTTAACTGTAAAAGAGAGTTGTATAGAATACCACACATAACTGTCTAAATAACTATAAAGAAATGTGTGTTTTCTCCCATTGTGTGCACAAGTTTGAATCAATGTCGCTGAAAGATAACAGAATAAGAGTATTTCTGGTAACACACGCTTGTACGGTATTGTAGAGAATTTAACCACATAAGAAAATCCAAACGGGTTAAAGGAAAAAGACCTAGGTCACTTATGAGTTTTCGTAAGCGGAGTACAAAAAAAGTGGTTTATGAGGTTAATTTAAACAGGGTAACAAATAGAACAACTGTCCCGTGATTTTTATTTGTTCTAACAGTGCCCACCCAAAACTAAACAGTGGCAAAAACAAACCATGACTATTATTTTCAAATATTATTCCTCTCAGGTCTTATGAGAGCCAAGCATCTCCCTGTTGTGGTTTTAATCAATGATGCCTTACAGGCTATTTGCAAAATGCCAATTCTAATAGTAAGCTACTGTATAATTATAAGCTACGATGTTGTACATTTTCGGGGAAATTGACTGAGAAGCTGTTAAAATCACTTTATTTTTTCTGTCTATCCAAGCAAATTACATGCCTTACATTTCAAGGTACTTTCCCAGTTAAGTAATTAAAATCATTCAAATCCAATACTACCTTAGAGCAGCTCTGCTTGTTAATTTGCAACAATTCCCACAGTGGGAAAAATCGTTCTGGCAAAGTCTCAGGTGGTTGACACATTTTGGCGCTTTTGGCAAACTTGCCAGAGGCAGAATCCTCGCCCGGAGCGCAAATAAAGACTTAAGTGTGTATACACATTTGTGAGGTGGGCAATCTATACAGAAATCAATGATGTAAGTATTCATTAGTCGAGTTGACACCTAACATTTCTATGTTTCATTACAGCAAATGGTTGGGATTGAATCTCAAAACTCCTGTGAGAATAAAGAAATAAACTACCAGCGATTCCTGATGAGGCTCTCGCGCCCCGAGTGAGCTACTACATTATCATAAAACACACTGAGCACACGGTATATTAAAACGTTCACTCTCTTGCATGCCTTCATGTGAATGGTTGCTAGATCGATACAATCCCGGTAGAGCACATGCTACCTGTCAGGGTTTTATGAGTGTCATCACTTGACGGATAATTTGCTTTAGCTGAGGAATCCCTGGTGGACGATAAAAACGGTTGAAGACCTCGGAGATAAATTATACAGTCAATAATACGATTTAAAGCATAGGGTCCGGGAAAATATCTACATTTATACATTTAGAGCTGAGCTGTTTGATATACATAAACAAGAGCTTTACTGTTACACAAGTTCAAAATATTACATTTAAGGTCTTAGGGACCATGTTTCTGGTATTTCTAAAAAGGCAACTTTGTCAGAAGACAGTAACTGCCATGCTTAAGTGACATTTGACTGGGAAATGTGCCATTGCGGCTTGGTAAAGTGATGATAACGGATGATTAAAATTCACCTTGTTGGTTGCGACCGTGAGCGGATTGTGTGAAATCAGGTCAAGGGGACAGAGAGTACATGGAGAGGATTATGGATGCAGGTTTGAACATGCAGAGCGATCAAATGGAAAGAGGTGGAGGGAGAGAAGCGGACGGAAAGAGGTCAGAGCAGGAGCTAAGAGTCATTGTTCTGGAAAATAAAAAGTTAAAGATATCGAGCAATTCATGAAACAAAAAGGTAAAACAACACATGAGCATGAAACAGTGTGGTGCTGATACATTCATTTGCAGTTTTCCAAGGCAGGCCAATGTGGTTAGCTTCTTGAGACAGCTTTGAGCCAATGTTTTCCAGTTGGTCCATATGGTTCAGACTAATAGCTGGCTCATGCATGGTCCAGTCTACACGCTGGTCAGGCCTGAACCCCCCTGACTGTCAGAGCGCCAAAGTGTCCCTGTTGTTCCAGATGGTGGGTTTAAAGTCCTGGGAGAGACTTGTTGATCATTCCAAGTGGCTAACCAATCGAGCACAAAAGAGCAGCGCCAAGCAGTGCCAGTGTGCAAATGAGTGTGTCTACATTTGGTCTGCTATTGCTCATTTCTCTACAATGGTAATCATGGCAATGTCTCTGTTTCTACTACTTGTTGGAAATAGTGTGGTTAAAGGAGAGCAGGTGCAGAGCATATGTTTCACTGTTTTGGGTGTTCTTCACCAATGACTTAAAAGAGAAGTACGGCATTATATGATGTTAAATATAGCTAGCTGCGTTAGCTTAACTCAACCCAAAGAACTTAACTTAGACTGGAAAAAGGGGGGAAATAGATAGCCTGGATCTGTACAAAGCTGACAAAATCTACCTCCAAATCTCAATAATTGCTCATTATAAAATACATTTGGCAGGGCCAGGTAAGATGTTTCCAGTCTTTATGCTAAGCTAAGCTAGCAAGGTGATGGCTATAGCTTCATATTTACCAAACAAACACGAGAGGTATCTTTTCATCCTACTTTCTTCAGAAAAAGAAAATGTGATTTTCAAAACTATCTGTTTCTTTAGGAAAAATGAATTTAGTTTGAGTTCTTAGCTTGTATACTCTCCTCTTAACAACCCCCAGATTCTAAAGAGTATCTGTTGTTGGATGACTCAGTTCTTGCTGAACTGACAGATGTCAGTCATCGAATACTGTTTTTACAAAAACGGATTTAATTTTAAAAACCATAGCAGAGAGTGTGACGAAGATAACTTTGTCACTAGGGACTGACGGCTTCAGGCCTTGTATATTGCACATGTGTTTTGTTTTGAAAAGTGTTCTCCTTTCCCCATGTCTGTTACTGCTGATTGTGTTCACCTGGTGCCCTGTGTTGTCTCCTCCCTCCTCACCTGTGTCCTGTTGGGTTGATTGGGTTGTGCATTTATGGCGCATTTCCACTGCAGCGGGTAGCCCCGTTTACGCGTCCTTAATCGTCCTCAAGCGGCTAGGCCAGTTTTTGGTGGCCTTTCCATATAGCGTAGCACCGGCTAGCGGGTATTTTTTCCCTCTTTTTCCGGCCCCCATAAAATCGTGGTTCTATCAGGCCAGGGCCAGGGCTGAACTAGTGACGTCAACACTCTCGACTGCTGATTGGTCAGAGAGAATCGTCACAAGATCGTGCGCGAGATCATCCCTAGCGTAACATCACTTTCCTGCTTGCTGTGATCACTTTCCTTCTTGCTGTGATAACAACCCACACACCAAGAAACAAGTAAACGATCGCTTCCACATCCTCCATTGTTGTGTGTGTTTTGTGAGTTGTGTCGCATTGAAGATGACGCCACTGCAGTTTTACCCAGCGTCGCTCCGCCCAAAAAGCCGATCGCCCCGCCTACACTGCGTTGCTACCCCAGCTCCTAAACTGTAATGGAAATGCGCCACGGCCTCGGACGGCCAGCGAGGCAGCCCGAGGCCTGAGCGAGGAAGCTTAGGGAGGCTTAAACGGGGCTACCCCGCTGCAGTGGAAATGTGCTATTAGGCTCTGGGGTTTTTCTGTTTGGGAGAGGTGTGTGAGATCCTGGTGGCTGCAGGCTGTGCTCAGGGAAACAACAGCAGGATTGAGGCTGTGTGTCATTGTGTTGATCGTTTAATAAATGCCCACACCGGGTTGTATTTGGACGTTCTGCCTCCGCCTCCTTGCTTGGTTGGGCCGCTCAATTGTCAGCTTCACAGAGAGCTTAACTCTTATGTTGAACAATCGCATATTTGAAAACAAAAAAAAATGTATTAAAATAAAGTGGCAAACAGCTGGGAGGCAAAGAGGCAAAGAGGCTGCGTGGGCGATGAGACGGCAGCGAGAGGTTGAGCGCCGCTCAGGAATTCCCTTTGACTCGAGTGGAGAGCTGGAGGAGGGGACTCATGGAGATGTTATAAAAAAACTGCTGCGTGACTTCTTACTAACACGAGGGTCAGGCAGAAGGAGACAGAAAAAAGTGTCTCAAAAATACAGAACACTGGCGGTAAAGCACTTAAATAAAAATATTTACTTGAAATGTATACTACCACATTGACACATTATAAATTCATGATCAGATTTTGCATTTCATAACATTTAAGTCATGCATACCCTCTCAAACATAATATGAAATCTGAATCTTCACTTCCTCATTACCCTCCACTTTCTAGCTCTCAGATCACTTTCTCTCCTCCCATGTCTCTCGTGTAGAGAGCTTGACCGCAGGATACAATCCACCTGAAGAGGAAGCTCATCCTCATGGAGAGGCACTTCACTCTTTGTTTCCTTTTCCCACCAAATCACATGGTCAATCTGAGAGGAGCTACAAGTCAAGGTCAGACATTGTTAACCAGCAGCCATGCTAACCACAAAGTAGTGTCTAAAGGCAGAGCGGCATGAGCTGAATAATGATGAGAAGAGGAGATGTTGTTACAATGCTCCACCTGTAGGGGGAGTTCCTTCAGCACATCGTGATGCAGTGGGGTTTGAAGATGGCACTGCTGTAAAATAATCAGCGCATTCAGGCAGCAGAGCAGAGCGACTTGATTAAATTTGTATGTGCATGCAGCTGTACATAGAGGCGAAGGTACATCCAAATATAACCTCAAATGTAGTTCTGCTCGTGTTCTCTAAAAGGACTGCAGAGCAACTTTCATTTACAAGGTCATGCTTGTTTTTCACCTTCACGAGTTAACCAGCACGTGTGGAAGCAATTTAAAACTGCAGAAATATTAAAAGCAGGCTCATCTTCTCGGTCAGCATTTCTGTGTTACATAACTGTCTGTCCCCTGCATCAGACACATTTTGGTGCTGTTTTAATCCACTGGTTTATCTCTGTTATCAGCCGGCGTGTGTGTATGTGTGTGTCGTGTGTGTGTGTAAGAATGCATGTGTGTCACATTCATTATGCATGCATTTGTCGACCCCCTGCAGCTGCTAATAGATGTTATATTCTTAAAGAGCTTTTTGAAAAGTTACACATGTAAGTGAATATGCAAACAGTTTACCAGGAAAAAAAATAGGCACACACAACACACCTCAAGCGAATAATATGTCTGCACGCTTAGGGGGATAATATATTAAGCTCGTGGGAATACAAATCAGGACTACAATAAGCAACAACATATATTAAAGCACTGTTCACTTTTTTTTTTAAAGAAATAAAACCCATTGATACATTTAACAAAATTCCTAATAAAGTGCAGAACCACAAATAAAGACGTTTTTAAGTAGCCTACATATTTTTGTAATGCTTGTCAATCCAAACTTCAATGATACAAAGGTGTGCTTTTCGTCTTTGCTTAAATGAATACAAGTCACATGTTTTAAAACAGAAAATCATCAACAATTTGTTTTGCTAACATTTTTCCAATGGCCTGAATATAAAGCTTCTCCAAAACAATGCCAAGGTCAAACTATAAATCACACCAAAGGCAGATTTGATGCATTGGTAAAAAGACTAACTAACATTGCCATCTCTATGCACCATCGGTAGAGGGTAAAAGCAGGGAATAAACTTTGGATTAATACCGATTGCCAAGTTTTTCCCCCTCAGGATTCAGGTAGTTTTTCAAAAAAGTCCAAAGTTTAGGAAGAACTTTTTAAAGCTCCCTCCAGTGACACAATCTGTAAATCCAAACTCCTAAAGTCTTCTGAAAACAGTCCAAATTAATAAGGTTAAATATTATTCTCTCCATTGCCCCATTCTAAACTAATGTATGCATTAGCTGTATAGCTTACTATAGATTTCTTATTCACCAGTGTGTGTTTCTCCTTGTGATTCTCGCATGTTTCAAACATCTTATCCATCTCAAAGCTGTGTGTTTTGTTACTCATGATGACCTTCAACTTTAATCTGCCACAGGTCATGACTTCCTCTCCATCTCAGTCTGAATAGGCTCTTACCCTATAATCTTACAGAGAGGGTCTAAGCCCCTCAATCCTCTCATCTCTCCCTGATGATGGCAGAGCCCTCAGAGACCCACACCATCAAAGGATCTCGAGAGGAAGGCCAGGAATGGGAGAGGGAAGACAATTTGGCAGCCTAATTTGGTTTGCCCAGGCTCATTTTAAAATGTGTGTGTATGTCTATGTGCAGGGCAAATGCTAACAGCTCTTCATAATCCCTTCATTCCCATTCCCCACCATACCTGACTGCACCAGCCTCTAACAATCCCTGGGAGCCTCTGCAAAACCTGCACCCAGTATGGGGGGTTCCTGGAGAGGATCCCTGCTCCTCAAGCAGAATGTCTTTTCAAGTTATTTGTTGGATTGGATCATTTAAACATTAAAGGTCTTCTATCAAGCAAAATGCACTTTGTTATGTCTTTGATACATATATATATACATTTGTGTCTCCGGTGTGTCATGGAACTCACAAAGTGTCAGAAAACAAAACCATCTCTCTTTTCCTCCGTACCCAAATAAAAAAAAACGGGGGTACTACGGAGCTGATCCAGATTTGCGTCTGATATGACGTAATATCGGAAATGTGGACCCACAGCACTATCAGAAACGTTTTTTTTTTTTAAAGCTAAGGACAAAGTCAAAAGTCAAAGTCAGCTTTATTGTCAAAATTACTACATGTGTTATACATCCAGAAATCTCGAGGTAACATTTCCCGCAGTCCCACAGTGTGACATACAGTATATACATAAAACAAAAGTTCTCTAACAGGGCTGAAATAGAGGGATATGAGGCATCGCTAGAATGGGTGATCTGTTTGGTATTTTGAGCAAAACACATCATAGTGCACTTTAAGTTATATTTTCTCTTTGTGCCTTAGTGGTTTCCTATCATGCTATTTTTAGGCATACATTATGGGTCTCAGATATATAAAAATATATAAAAACATGTCTATGATGTGTTTTGCTCAAAATACAAACAGATTATGCATTTTAGAAATCCCTCATATCCCTCTATTCCAGCCCTTTTAGAGAACTGCGGATTTTGGGTCCTTAGCTTTAAAAAAAAAAAAAAAAAAAGAGGAGGCGGATGCTAATGCCTGATCAGAATTTCTACCGGAGATAAAGTTAAATTCTGCTGTGATAAAACGCCATCCTGTTCTAAACCACATCAAGGATTATTTCTGAAAGAGTATGGAGCTCAAATGCTTTTTATCTTACGGGTTTATCACAAGGTGAGTTCCTTTTTTTATTTCCTGCTTTTTAAACACGTGCTCTCCAGTACAGGTTAGCTCTGAGTGTTAGCGAGGCTTGCTAATGTAAACAAAGACGAGATTACGTCCAAAACACGTCAGGCATTGTTTCTGATAGCAACTTTCTGTGGGTCCGCCGCCAATTTGACATCATATCGTGAGTTCCCCCGACGCACTGGGGACACATATTTATGTATAAAAGACATCAAAAAGTGCATTTTGCATGATAGGTCCCCTTTAATGTTTACCCCCAATAAGCAGCTGTTGTTACATTTAGACACCCGTTGAAGACTATTCTCATACGCAGGTAGATGAATTTTGCTACTCCATAGCTCTCTAAAGGTTAAAGAAGAAGAAGGTTGGAGTTTTAAAATACAAAAAGATAATAATAATCAATGAGCTCTAGTCGAGGGAGTGCTGGCACACACCTAGACTACAAGAACAGATTTCCGGAGGCTGGATGACGTCCCCAAAGACAATGAGAGGAGAGTGAGATCATGTAAAGAGGGGAAGCAGGTGCAGGAGTGGACACCTCCGGAGCTGGAGAGGCGAGGTGGTGCAGATACTTACCAATCACCTCGAGAACACACTCGTCCATGGAAACTCTTCAGGAGGCTGGAGAGTTAGTGATTGTGCCATGAATAATGAGGGACTCATGGTCAGACCTTGCTTAGCTAGTCTTGTCACCAGAAGGCAGAACAGAGTAAGACTGTGGCACTAGATGTAAAGCCAAACTGTTTATTTGGTCGAAAAAAACTGATAAAGGACAAAACGGCAATTACTCATTTTGTATTATTGAAAGGACGTTTTTCTTTTATCATGGTAATTTACTGTCTTTGATTCGATAACAAACAGAATGCTTAATTCCTTCAAAAAAACAGCACTCATTTTATTGTGGAGTGTCAAAATGGATTTTATCTATTGGGATAACATCTCACAATTTCTGACAGACGCTGCTGGAATTCATTCATAGTGTTGCATTACTTTGTTAACATGAAACAACCACAATGTAGTGAAATATTTATATTTTTGAAATGCTAAAGAGAGTAGTTCACACTGGCTTCTTTCTCACCTCTACACAGCTGCCCTATCATGGCAACTGAGCTGAAACTCAGAGAGCTGGTTTCTTTTAACAGACTACTCTAACTGACCTTGAAGCAGGCCGCTGTGTCTGTAAATGCTTTGGATAAACTTGGTGTATGACTGTGTTGTGATTGTGTGTTTTAAAATGGTCTGTAACTGTGCTGTAACCATTCTTTGGCCAGGACTCTCTTGGAAAATAGATTTTTTATCTCAATGAGACCAATCCTGGTTAAAGGTGGGGTAGGTAAGTTTGAGAAACCGGCTCGAGATACACTTTTTGTTATATTCCATGGAATGCTCTTAACATCCCGATAGCAATGAATATCTGAAGTGCTTTGGCAACAAATCCATTAAAAAAAGTCATCTGTGGAAGCCGTAGTAATGTAAAAAGCACGACCAATCATCTGAGCCGGCCCGGCTAAAGTAACTGGATGGCCTACCTGCCTGTCAGCCTTCCATCTGTGCACAAACTTATCTCGTGCCCTCATTGGTCATGTGCGCGTTCGTGTGTGTTGGAGGAGGGGCTCTGTAAGGAAGTCTGATTTTTTTTTCGACTGCGTACTTTCAAATTCTAGCGCACTCGAGCTGGTTTCTCCAAAATGACCTACCCCACCTTTAAATAAAAGTGACATAAATAAATAAAAATAAATGGCATGAAGCTGGCATTATTTTCAGTTTCACAAAGCCAAGACATTTGAGGACGGAAACCCCTCCTAAACCAACGTTGTAAAGGTGTAAGGGGACCATCTGACAGGCACCTCTGGAGAAGCATATGGGACTGTAAGCTGTGTTAAAGGTTCACTTTAAATGAGCGATGGTTTGGAGAGAGCAGACACCTTAAAAGGCTTGGCAGGAGACACATGAAAGATGGATGGGCATATGATGAAAAAAACTGTTGGTGGCCATCTTAGGGATAGCAAGAAGGTCCGATGCTACACTAAGAGGTAGACTGTGATTGGATAGGCAGAGTGGGAAGAAACAGGGAAATAAAGAGTAATGTCTGGTAGCGAGCAGGGCTAAAGTACATTAAGGTACATTCAATACCTGATTGTATGTCTGAACACATGGGATACTAGTTTGTTCCTAATCATGGATCGAAGCTGACAAATGGTTTATAAAGACTAGTGGATGAACTGGGGAGCTTCAGCTGGGCAAAGTCTTCCCAAATGAGCAGGTGGGCAGCTTGGATGACAGGTCTCAATTGAAAGGAGAGGCTCGTATGCAAATCAAAGATTAATCAGACGTCAGCACTGGTTTTAGTAGCAGGCTTTAACCTTTTAATGTATAGTCCATTCTGTGGGGAGATACTTGTTTTCCACACACAGTCTGAAGATGTGTGTCAGGTAACTGGGAAATGGATTTCCTGTGAGGACGAATATAGTGAGTTTTCTTGCCTTAAAATCGAATATGTCTGCAGCACATAAGCAACAGAAAGATGTTGAAAAAAAGAACAGAGGGATTTGATCTTTCCTTTAAATCTTTTGTTTACTTACTTTACTGCTCTGGGGTGCTTTAATCTCCCTCTTTATTGTGCGTTCACCTTTGGCCACATTTGAAAGCAGATTCCCTGTGTAGTATACAACCTCTTTATCTCCAATAATCATCTGTCTCAGTCTCTTTTGCCACAGAGTGCAGGGGGAGGCTGCCTGCAGGTTGCTGAGTGTCACGGTAACACGGGTTCAGAAGCTAAGGCACCAACAATTACGTAAACCTAAAGCTGACTGCCAGAAAACAAGCCCGCAAGTAATGCTGACAAAGGCTCACTTCTTCAAAACAGATTACACCTAAATGATGCATGTGTCTGCGTGTGAAAGAGAGAGATGAAAAATCTTTTATTTCCGAAAATGTCATTATAAACCACTTTAATCTGGTTTAGGCAGCGAGGGAGATTTATCAACAATCTATGAGACTCCACTTTTCCAAAATGAGCTTTAGTCAAAGAAGTTAGTGTACTTTGTGTACAGGGTGAAAAGAAATAAACAGACAGATGTTCCGGCCTGAGATTCTTTTGGGGGATTTTTCCCGAGGCTCCAGGCAGCACAGATTGCACAACCGAAACCAAAAGTGCAAACTATTTAGTCACACAGTTTGAATCCTTCCTGAATCACTGTGGATTTCCACCAAATTATAAAGAAACAAGTACAGTCATATGACAAACTTTTTTTGTTTGGCCTTAAAAGATTACTGCCAAAGTTTGTCAGCATAAAGAAAGCAAATGTAATCATGACACAAGTTCTGCCTCACTACTCACACCGGCACACTGCCTTTGTCGGACAGCTATTGTTGTGTGTGTAGCGTTTTAGTGAGGTGTTACCTTTATTTCTGATCCGACATGTCAAGTCACATGATATGAAAGCTACTGTAAAAATGTATAAAAAAACTGCTTAATTTTTCCAAAAGATGTTTAAAGTGGACCTATCATGCTATATTTGAAACATATATTGTAGGGCCATACCTAAAACATGTCTGTGAAGTTTCACCCATTGTAGCCATGCCTCATACTGCTCAAACCCCTCTTTTGAAGCCCTGTTAGAGAAACGCGGGTCCTTAGCTTGAAAAAAAGAAAAGAAGAGGAGGCGGAGCTAATACCTGATCAGAATTCTACCGGAGATAAAGTTAAATTCTGCTGTGATAAAACGCCATCCTGCTTAAACCACGTCAAGGATTATTTCTGAAACAGTATGGAGCTCAAATGCTTTTTGTCTTGCAGGTTTATCACAAGGTGAGTTCCTTTTTTTATTTCCTGCTTTTTAAACACATGTGCTCTCTGTGTGCCTTGGCAGTCTCAGGTTAGCGAGGCTAGCTAATGTAAACAAAGACGAGATTACGTCCAAAACACGTCAGGCATTGTTTCTGATAGCAACTTTCTGTGGGTCCGCTGCCGATTTGACGTCAGTTCGGATGGAATCTGTATCCGCTCGTTGTACCCCCGTTTTTAAAAGATTTGGGTACGGAGGAAAAGAGAGAGGGTTTTATTTTCTGACGCTGCGTGAGTTCCCCGACGCACCGGGGACACATATGTATGTATAAAAGACATCACAAAGTGCATTTTGCATGATAGGTCCCCTTTAAAGAAGAAGCACTAAAATAAAAAAATAAAAAAGGTGTGCCATACTTCATATCATACTACATTCCAGTGTAGTAATACAATGCTGCATTGATTTGGAATCAATGACATGGAGGATATTGAAAAACAATTCAGACTTTTCAAACAGAAAGCAGCTGAATTTTTGTATGGAATGGATTGGAAGTCAATGGGTCACATGGCATGGAAGCTATTGCAAATAAATGAGACCTTTCCCTTAATGTAAATCTTTAAATTAAATTAAAGAAACATTCAAATCCTATTTAAAGAAATGCGTCTTACTCTTTTGTGTAGTAATACAATGTTGCATTGATTTGGAATTATTCGGTCACATGCATGGAAGCTATTGAAAAAACAAATAGCTCATAACTAAAAATACTGCAGATTTTTCCCAAAGATATTAATATAAACTACAAAAAGAACTAACATTTAATAAAGAGCTGGGTCCTACTTTTTCATAGTCGTTGTACAATGTTTCATTGATTTCAAGCCATTGGGTCACATCACATGACAAGAAGGCTAGTAAAAATAAATGAAACCTTTCAATGAGCAAGCTGCCGAATCTCCATAACAATATATAAAAAGGAAAAAGCACTAAGATGCAATACAATGAGTGTCCTTCTTGTAGTTATATAACTCCCCATTCTCCCATTGATGTTATATAGGAGCCATTGAAAAAAATACAAGAGTTTCTATTGAAAAAATTACCTCTTATAGTTATATTGAAGCCAGAGTGATTGACAGCGTAGACCTGGAAACGCTGGCCAATCAGAGCAGACTGGACTTTTTGGGAGGGTTCCTGGAGACCAGCGCTGAAGCAGCACTTTAAGACATATATATATACATATATATAGGCACACAGTAGCAGAGGAATAAAGTGGTTTTGAACATCACAGCATGTAAACATATTCTAGAAAAAATAAATAAAATAACCGGAGAAGTTGCATAACATGAGACCTTTAAATGTTACATTAAATGCTAATTTAAAATGCATGAGTGGTTATAACTCCCTGCAGGAATTTTACAGTAGGCTACCCTTTTGAATTGATACCAAAGCATTTAAAAAATCCACACAATTACAGTAAGGTCACAATAAATGCACTATTAAATACCACATACTTATTATGCGTTTCCTCAAAAAAAAGCAAAATAGAAGGCCTTCCCCTAGGTAAAGTAAGGTCACTTTAAATATACTAAGTAACATTAAGTATACAATGGCTAGTTAAAATACCCCCAGGAGATGCAGTTCATTACAGAATGTTGTGGATAAAAACACAGTATGCATCTATAAGGATGAAAACCCAAAGATTATCTGTAAATCGGAGGACATTTTGTTCTAACATGTGACCCCAAATGGGCTCCATATTGTACTATAAGCATTAGTTTGATTTTCAAATGGAAGCTGGAGGCTGTAAGTAAAATAGCAAAAATGATGATGACCCATGTCAAAGATAGAATAAGTAACTAACTTTAAAATGCACCGAATAGGCTATCCCAGCTTTATCTGAGTGTGTACATCCATGATTGAATCCAGTGGATGATTGAAATCCAGTAATCGATGCCCCCTGAATAAGGATCACATTGGAGCAGAAGATTAAAATCAGAGGTCAGGCAGCATTACATCTGGATATAAGAGGCCACCTACACTGCCACAAAAGAAGTAGATGGAAAATATAACCAATATACGTCAGCCAATCTCCTATGAAAATTGTAAAAGCACAAACATGGTTGCCCTTTTATTATTCCAGACCAGGACGCTGGAAACAAAGCAGATACAGAACAATGCAGTCCTGTTGTATGCACATAGAAAAGAGGATATACAGTACAGTAAAAGCGCACTATACTGACACATACAACTTCATTGTCCCCAACGGAGCAATTTGTGCAGCACAGAAAACAATAAACATAATATAGACACAGTAACAACACAACAACAGAAGTCCCTGATCAGCACCTAATAATAAATAAATCATATTTTATAATCCCTTTGACTTGCAAGCACCCCAGTTTATATTCTTACATGACATCCTCCCCCACCTAAATTGCATGTAACCCTGCCACAGCTTGTTAAAACCAGTTATTGCCATAGGAATATACGACATTTCAACCCAGTTATAATCTTAGGATATCTCTATCTGTGACCAGAGACGAGTTTCCAGTTATGTTCCAGTCATGAAAAGATATCATGTCCCTACGCAATGAGCGAGTCCTTTCTTAAAAACAAAACTTCAGGAACAAAGTTTGCCTGCCGCCCACTCACTCTTTATACAATGAACAGTTGGTCGTTCTTTGTTCAGTACATTTGGCATCATCTCTGCTGAGTGGCTGAGACGTGTGCTGACCACGACTGAGCGCAGCAAGCCTCAGTGACGAACGTATCACTGCCAGATTGACGTTTCCTGACTATAATGAGTGAGATAAGCAGGGTTTGCACTTTAGGAATTATTCCATCCTTTCTACAGTCGTAAGCAAGTTGAATCTGTATCCAACATTTTTTTTTAAGAACAAATTATTCTGCCAGAGAGCAGTTCTTCTGAATGTGTTGTTCCAGATGGCATAAACAAAAAAACACATTGCATACTGTAAGTCAGTGTTGTCAAACTCAAGGCCCGGGGGCCAAATCCGGCCCGTGACTTCATTTTCTGTGGCCCACAAGAGCTTGCAAAGAATATAATATGTTTGTTATACGGTTACATGGCGATTTACAGAAGCACGTTGCCCATAAACTACATGTCCCACAATGCATCTCAGATATGTCCTTTTTCTCAGAATTTGACTTTTTTTTGAAAATGTTACTTTTTTTTCCAAATGTCACTTTTCTTTGGGATTTTGACTTTTTTTCAGAATTTGGCTTTTCTTTTTAAATCATTTTGTGACATTCTCACTGAAGAGACTTGTAATTATTTGCCCTAGACTTCTTCTTTCAGACGTAATTAATTATGAAGTTATTACCCTATCTGATAATAATCCAATCATGTAATACAATACATTATTTTATATATATATTAAATATTTATATATGTATATTTATAAAGTCTTAAAGTTACAACCGGCCCTTTTAGTGCAACCATAATGCTGATGTGGCCCTTGATGAAATTGAGTTTGACACCCCTGCTGCAAGTGAATAAAACAATATTTATTACAAAGACAGTTATTTAAGCCCTATCATTTATACAAAGAGTTTGCCTGCTATCTTTCAATTGTGGTTAGTTGATGATTGTGAAGTGAGTCTGAAAATAACAGCAAAAAAAAATCAGAAAAATGTACACACGTTTTTGAGTGTAGGTTGAGATTACTGTTAGAAGTGCAGTCATTTATAATAGAGACAATGTTATTGAACGGGATCAAATTCATTAAACTCTCACACAGACACATACATGCACTTCATCTCCCTCAACATCTGGAATTACTGTATCATTTACAGCGAGACCGACAGAAATGATTACACACACTATCATTTGACAGATGTGGGTCCATTTGTGTGTGTGTGAGAGTGTGTGTAATGGTCCATTATGTTTCTGATGATGGCATGTGTCTGTGACAAATTGTGGTTTGCTAAGTACACACAGTTACCGTGAGCGTCTGGGACTTACAGAGTTTCTTTGTGTGGTTTATTTCACTTTGTGAGATTCAATAGAAGCATGATGCTAAGGCAAGGTTTGTTGAGCCAGTTGTATAACTGTTCTGTATAATGGATGGAAGAGATTCATCAAGCCCCCTGATACTATTGTAAAATATATAACATCAATTTGAGTACCCTAATAGAGACCAATCTTCAAAAATATACTATATATATTACAAATTATATAAAGTACGTTCTTTCTTTTACATTTAAAGTGCAATCCAGTAATGTAGCAAGAGTACAATATGTGCAAATTGTCCAGGGTTGTTGAAAGGGATAAATTAATTACAAATGAATGAGTTTAGTGAGATGTTCAAGGACACTTTGACAGCCAAACCACAATTTGTATTAATGGACAACCTAATTCTACTGCATAATCCACATCCACCTCATATAGGGTCACAACAGGTACAATATTATTATGCAACAGATAAAGCTCTTCTCTTTCTGTGACACGATTTTCACATCAAATCTGACAATATTCCACTTCATAACTTTAATCCAATCTTAACCTTTGTGGACTCAGTGTGCCGGAAGAGTTTTAGAAACAGCAGTGTTTAAAGGAAACAGTGAAATGTTCAACTGCAGGTGATTTGTAAAATATGTTACAGAGCTCACATCCAACTTTGTGAGTCCTTCTATTGACCCCGACAACATCCACTTCCTCGGATCAAACCTGATTAAAAACTCTTCCTCTCACTCACTCTCATTATGTTCTCCTTTATATCGCGAAGGCTTTTATTTCCTAATCATATTTGCATTATAAAACCAGTGCATCTCGCTTACCTGTCAGCGTGATCCCAGCCTCTCTTAACTCTCCCCCCTCCTCACTCATAAGGTAACCACTTCAATGAGTAGACCCCTCACTTTCAATGCCACGAAGACATGATGAAAGTGAACTCTTGGGATTATGTTGTGAATTGTCTTGCGCCTGCATAAAGAAGGGAAGTCGGTGTGAGAGGTTAACCAGAGGACAGGCATCTGAGAAGAGGCCGAGGGTCTCTGCGCTCAGGATGAGCTGCAAACACACAACCTCCCTGGAGAGAGGGGTGAGTGAACACTTCCTCGATGAGACAGCTAAGGAAGGATGAAAGGATACATTCGTTGTTGATCTTTTAATGAAACGACTATATGATGATTTGTCTTTTGTTATATCTGATAAAGGAAGTCGGAATACAATTGAAATCGATCTCACTCTCAGCAACTTCACCACAAGTGGATAAAGAAGTTCTGACCCCGAACACCACTCAGTCCAAAAGCAGTTTTTTTTTAAAAGTATAATTGATTCTCTCAAAAGCTGCATGAAACAGAAAGTACTGAATGTGTTTTCCAGATGGCACAAACTAAAACACACATTGTCATTTATTTGGAGAACTTGTTGGGCCTAACGCTGATGCTTTATTCTTAAGTAAATAACTCAGTCCAATCATATACAAGAAAACAAGCAGCGAACAAATGCTATCCGTGAATTCTCCAAGACAGTGGCCGTTTCTCAATCTCGAGGAAACTGGCTTCCAAGCCAATATTTCTAGGATGCTACGTCATCGAGTGCCGCCGAAGGACTGTTCCAATCTCCAGCATACTTGGAATTCCACTGAGGCCGCGTCCTTGGTTTGGGGGAAATTTCGAGGCTGCACATGGGTAGACTTTGCGTCCTTAAAATCCCCACAATGCTTTGCGCACGGACCAATTTCCCCAAATCTGTGGCGGAAAATGTAAGGCGGGGCCTCTCATATGACGCACACCTGCACACTTGCTAGCCTGTTCCATTCTTCGGCCGTTTCTCAATCTCG
>NW_011357595.1:207105-215437 GCF_000735185.1 Notothenia coriiceps | reverse complement strand
AATACAAAGTGGACCACGGGACACAACAGAGGAGGGGGGAGTGGACACAGAACAACCCAATTTTAATCACACCATAAATCCAGACACACAAAGGACAATCCATCACACCCACCTCTAGGGAACACCGACCACTGACACAAGTGGACCCGTCGTTATAACTCCGACACAGTACATGGTATCGCTACTTATTTACGGGTGTGCCAATATAAAAATTAAGAGACGGAGACGGAAGGAACGACCAGCCCGGCGAAGTTGCCGTTCGAAAGTGTCGAGGAGTCTCTCGCGGTGCGAGTTAAGGAGATTACGTACACTCCGAGGCGATGTTGCATTACTTACAAATTCACACAACTTCGACTCACCTCCACCCCTTGTTTATACTCTGTTCTTTCTCCGGGTTAGTCCGCCCCACTCAGATTTCCTACCTAAGGTAAAGCATGTGAGACGTTGTGATTTCCCACTCGGCGGTGTGTCTCGCGAGACGTCCCAGATTACGTGGAAGATATCTACTTTATGTCAGTATAATAAGTTGACAATTCGACCGATTATATTGTCTCGTTTATGATAAGATGAAAGTAATCTCTAAAGATTGACGATTGCAGTTTTACGTCTCGACCCTTCATCACCTCATGTTTATGAAACCAATGACATGAATTCATGTGAGAATGAGGTGATGAAATAAAAGACTGCTGAAAATGAAAATGAAAAATGTAAAAGTTAGGTCTAAAACCATGAAGAGTGCAAAAGGTTTGTCCGACCAAAGGAATCAGAGCTTACACCAAACACACCACTCAGTTAAGATTTAATCTTCAGTAACGCACCGGATGGTGTCTACGTTGCTTGAGCACATAGGTAGTAAAGACAAAATGACTATATTTCTACCTGGTTACTGTTTGATCAGTTAACGGCACAGTCGTACCTCGTGAGGTACGATTGTATTGTAATAACAAGATAGTTATATTTCACTCCGTCTATGAGAAATTCGTCGACCATCCATACCATCAAAATGAATCTGGTTAAGTTTCGGGCTTATTAAGAAATGAAAATGAACTCATTTCTCATCCAGTCAGGCAGAGAAAAATGGTCTCATACAGAATAGCCGTCATAGACATGAGTGAGCTGATTTTCCTACCGCATGAGTTAGTCACGGTGTGACGTCTCTTTGGCCTTTCGTTGGTCAGTGTATAGCATCGAGTACTGCTTTGTAGTCTGTGACGAGATGACACATGCCTCCTTGACTAGAATAAAGGTAGAACGTCGGGCGTGTGTGTGTGTAGGGGAAAATACCGGAAACAGGACTCAGGTAGAAGGGGGGAGTCCGGATGGTGTTGTGTTCAATTTTTCATACAAAATTCTATATCAACAATATTCAACGATACAGACAAAACGCGAGGGGGAACACTTTTCAAAATAAAACACATGTGCAATATACAAAGCCGTCAGTCCACAGTGACGAAGACATCTTCGTCACAGGAGCCATCCACAGCACTTTCACCATTGAACCGGGGACCACACTGTCAGCACAGCAGTCTGAGTGTGTGTGAGAGAGATGGCATGAGTGAGGCGTGTGGCGCAGTGGATAGAGCCTTGGTGTAGGGACCAGGGGGTCACAGGTTCAAACCCCACTGCAGTCAGCATGTTGTTGTGTCCCTGGGCAAGACACTTCACCCCAAATTGCTCCTGTGGGGATTGCCCACAGTATTGAGTATGTAAGTCACTTTGGATAAAAGCATCTAATAAGTAACCTGTGTTTGTGTTCTCGTGCTCGTCTAAGCATGTGTAAACAAACATGTATGTCAGACTGGAATATGCAGACATTTACAGGAGAGCACAGAGAGAAAGGACACATTCAGGAAAGATAAAAATAGAGGAGGTCTGTGTTTAGAACCTGGCTGACTATCAAAATGTCTCAGGTTTTCTTCCCTTTATAGAGATATGCAGAACCAGTGCAGGGCTGAAAGTAGAAAACATTTTTGTAACTGATTAATTTGTTCATTAGTTTCTTGATTCAAAAGGAGCCCCGAGGAGTTTCTTTGTAAGCAAACAAAATGTATGTTTACAATAAGTGTTACACTGTCCTGGAGCTCTAACAAATGTGTTGAATGCACTTCCTCCGCCTCTACACAATGGGAACTATTGTTTTTGCATTTCTCTGTGCATTTTACCCAACAGCGGTTTGTGAAATCATTGGCAAGATTGTTAATTGTCTACATAAACCCACTCATATAAAAAAAACAGGCCGTCAACCCCCAAAAACTGGTCTTTTGTCTTCTGTACAGCTTATTTGAACCCTATTTATTGTTAGGCACAACATTTCGAGGCCTTTGTAATTATGACAAGAGCAAAGGATGACCTGGTGATAAAGCAGAAAGAGTCCAGTGTTTGTGTCCCATGTGAAACATAAAGTCAATGTGGTGACTAAGTCATTAACATTATAAAAGTTAACTAATTTGCTTACACGTGAGACATAGGTTAGATAACAAATATAGGGTACTTATTTGAACCCAAACCATGATCTTTCCCTGTACCTAACCAAGTAGTTTATTTTCCATTGGTGAAATAAGTTGTTTTGGAGTCATTGGAAATCAATCAAGATCATCAATCAGGACGTAATATCTAATGCAGTCCATAGCGCAACTGGAAGCCATGAACTCCCCAAGGTATCTTCAATCAATGTGTTATTTCGCCTATGAAATGTCAGGAAATAATGAAAAATATATGCCATATTGTCCAAATGTCCAAGTCGATGCCCTCAAATGTCTCGTTCTGTTTGACCAGCAGCACTCAGATCAGGGTGAGTTCTCAGTATGTGATGGCCGGCAAAGGATGGGTGCACACAGTCATTATCTTTAACCTTTGTATGGTGTCCGGGTCTGTGGGACCCGTCTTCATTATTTATCTAAAGAAAAATTATATGATAAATTATTTTTTCAAACTCATACTCAATGGCCTTGGCTCATTTTCTGTGAAGAACATATATCAGAAGAACACATGTTCAATGACCACCCACTGCACATTTACATTACAAACAGGATGTTCGGGTCCACTGGTCCCGGGGCTAACAAAAGTGTGGAATTTGTAAGTCCTGTTTCTCTACACTCGGTCCTCCTCCTGTCTGGGCCTTCTGTGTGTGTGATAATGATGTAGAGCAGCGGTTTCAAAGTGTGGGAAGGTGAGCCTCCCCTCAGAGAACATAAGAACAGCCGCGCCCCCCCTCCCAATTATTATTGCTATTATTATTATTATTATTTTTGTTGTTGCTATAATGCAGGGGTATTAAATTGCATCTCAAAGAGGTCCAGTAAGAGAAAGTATCATTAAATATGCTCTGTTTTCGCTGTCTACCTTTCTCTTTTGTGAGCACGCCATTTGAAGTTACTCCGACTGTTTCTCTCTTCTTGTCTCGTCTCTGTGTGCGTGTTTGAATCTATCGTGCTGACTCACTGACTGCACCGATTTGATTGGCTGAGTAGCGTCACCTCCTTAAAACATTAAAAAAATTAACTTTTTAAAACCTTTTTATCTTTATGTTTTGCATTTCTTTTTTTTCTTTTTTTAACATTTACAACAACTTTGAGCGTGGAAACGGCCCGCTGAACGGACCTCTGTCACCTGTCAGCGCAACTTGAATGACTTGAATGATGCCTTAAAAACAAAGGGCGCTGCCTGCCGTCAGCGAACCGAGCCGGCCGTCAACGGCCCGCTGACGACCGGCCGTTCTGTGATTCTCCAGAACACACAGAATGAGCACTTTAACAGCCTTTTTGGCGAGGTGGGGGAACTCGGTCTCCACAGACAGCCAAAAGTGTGCAAGTGACACTTGACTCATCTTTTTCTCGTTATTTTGTTCTCACGCTACGCCTCCCCTGAAGCTCTCTGGGGCCCCCCCCAGGGAGGCGCGCCTAACACTTTGAAAACCGCTGATGTAGAGGGAGAGGAAGATGTTTCAGAATCTGAGGATCACATTTCTGAGAATTCTGAGTCTGACAGTGACTTTGAAGAAGAGGATGAGATTGACCAGCCGGTCAGCGGGCAAAAAAACGAGTAGCACTTTAATTCATTAATGTAATCTAACAAATGTAAAAGGGCAAATATTAACCATATATGCTGTTTATATCGGGATGAAGTAAACATCTGTTGAGTTTTAACATAAAATAGTTTGATTGTGTTGAATTGAAACCCAAAAAGGCAGCCGGTCCACCAGACGCACGAACACTGGCTGAATAAGAAAAATATGAACACCACAAAAGTTTTAAAACATTATCACCTGCCTCAGGGCCCTGACGGTGTTTTGTCATTAATGTTAGACGATATATGTGTGACTCCTCACCGAGAGCCACAGAGGCCCGGCCTAGTTAAACACACCTGGCTTTCATCCAGCATAAGCTAATAAACTCGCTGCTGCCATGAGAATGAGAGAAATTGCAGCAATATGTAGCAGAGGCGCACAAACACACACTTCAATACACAGAATCACAAACAGGCGACAACGGTTCCCACGGGGCACATGCAGTTATAAAATTAGAGATAAAAGGAAAAGCCCTGCAGTCGACACATGCCATTTCCCGCTCTTTTGATCACTATTTCAAACGCGGGAACATTCAACTGTTGTTAAATAGAGGAAATACAGTGTAACTGAAATACATGTTTGCATTTTTACTACAACGAAACCAGTTTTATGTTCAGTAGTATAAAGGCCATCACTGCTGCCCCTTATACAGTACAGTACAACCCAATTACTGTACATGAAGAGCCAGTGAGATTGCTTGTGGCTGAGTCCATTAGTGTGTAAAGCCTGGGTGGGGAAGGGAGGACGGTATCATTATGCTTTCAAAGACACAGTGTGTGTGCACTCTGCACTAATCAAGGAGCTGTGATTGATGAGAATCCTGAGCTGCGTCTGAATCAAAGGCTCCACGCTCTCGAGTGTTAGGGCAGGATAAAAAATGGGGTTTTACTATATCAGCTTCTCCTTCTTCATCTGTGGAGAGGGAGCAACAGACACCATAAGGAGGATAAAAGACACAGCTGCTGGGATTCAACAAAAAGTAATCAATCTGACTGCATAACGGGACAGGGAGCGTAAGCAAAACTTCAGTATTCCCTGCATGGGATGTTCTGACAGTAACAGACAGATTATGGTAGTGAGAAGCAGCGACTACTGGGAAGTCAAGCCGCCAGAGGAACCTTCAAAGAGCCTTTAAAGTATTTATAAGTGATGTTAAAAGTGAAGGCACATAAAACCATACGTCAAACTCTTTCTTGAAGTAAGACAACCTGCTGTTCATATGTTTAATGCAGGAAATGCAGGGCCCAAAGACAGCAGTGGAGTGAGATTCCAAGGATGTACAGTGTAATCAATGATGCTTTAAGAAACACGTCATTTTCTCACAAACTGGTGTTTATATCCGTTTGACCATTCTTACGTCTGTAGAGAAAAGTGAAGAGAGATAGAGAGGAAAGATGGAATGAAAAAAATCGAAGACTGAATGAAATAATCTTTTTGTGTTTGTTGCCTACGATGTATGTTAGGCAACTTTTCCCTAAACATAAGCAACATGACTTCTTTCAGAGGCCCTTATTGAAAACAAGTGAATATTAGATTAGAGTGTAATAGCAGCTCAAGTAAAGCTGTTAATACATGTTTATTCTTATTTTATTTGTATTTGACTGTTATTCTTTTTATTCCTGTGTATATTCCATGTGTATAAAACACATGGAATATACACAGGAATAAAAAGAATAACAGTTGCTTCCTGCTATATTGCTGCTTTGACACGTGAATTTCTCTAGGGGGATTATTTAAAGGTCCATCTTATTGTATACTATCTTATCTTAATGTCAGAAACGCTGCAGTATCTATTTAACTGGTTGGAGCAGCATGACTAAAGTGTGGCTCTTTCAGACATCACTGTATGTCTATCTCTGTTGAATATCACATATGTGAAAAAAGTCAATGTTAATTTTTACCTAAAAACTTCCTGTTTCCATTTAAAATAAAATCTCCTTCGTAAATCATTGGTCCACAAAACCTTTCAAACCAGAGCTTAGTGATTTGTTTTATTTCACTGGTCTATTCAACACTGTATTCATCTGGGAACCTGCATGCCACAAAGTATATTGCGTTACTATGACAACTGCAAGCTTCTCATCGCTCGTCTTAGCTACTGCATATTAAACATGGTATACGTAAAACTTTTGACTTATAGGGTCATTCTTTTTATGTGAGGGGAACCACTGAACAACATAATTTACCATATTTGTATTACCTTTTACTTGAAACCTATGATGACTCATAATAACTGTACATGTGAGAGCAGAATGCATCGGGCCCACGTTGGACCTTGAACTCAACTCTACAAATAGCTTCACTTCTCTCTCTGGGATTTTTTTCAGTCTTACGGTCTGTCTGGAGTAATAATCTCTTCATTTGATGACCTCTGTAGCTCATCTCTTCTGTGCCCACTAACAGTATTAGAGTCTGAAACATCTCACACACACACACACACACACACACACACACACACACACACACACACACACATGCGCATCACCACAGAAAGCCACAGTCTGAGCACAGTGCAGATTGACCCCTGGACGTTTTGAGTGTTCCCATTCAATTCTTGATTCTTGCATCTGAGGTCTCAAAAGATATAAATGCACCGAGCGCCATAAGATAATGAAAACTCAGTGGATACTCATGACTGATAGCTGCAATCACCGCAGCACAAAGAGAAATGGATGGCGCTGCGAAAACAGAGCGGAGTGATACAAATATCACACCGGGAAACGGACGGAAATGTGTCATCCTGTCATTCCAAAAGTGGTGCACGGATGGCGTCCCCGTGGAGAGACGAGTCAATCACCTCCTGTTAAAAGTGACAGGCAGGGAGACAAAACAAATTATGTAGATGGAGACAGGCTGCAGAAGGAGGCCCAGACTGACAGATACATGGCAACCGGAGGAAAAAGCACACAGATCACCACGTTACAGGATAAAATAGTGATTTGCAGGTAAGCAGCAGACAGGTGAGTGGGCGGCTTGACGGTGTAACCAGAGGCAGACAGCTGTTGCAGAAACAGAGCTGCTGGGACATTTGGGGATGAAGTTCATGGTGGTTGGTCACATGTGCGGGGTTAACGGCCAGCAGTAATAATCGGCGTGGACAGACAGACATGGAGGGTAAGCCGTGCTTACAGGTTCTCCCAGTGGTCAGGGGTTAGCAGATCAACAGCTGGGCACTAAAACTTAGCATATTTATGGCACTGAAGTGGCTATACACATGCTAATGTCACCCTGTCTCTTCCAGTACTGAACTGCAATCTGGATTACTGAGATACAAACTTATTTTCTCCTGAAAGAAAACAGATAATAGGTCAGCTGTGTCTCAGGGGTTAAATGAGTGTCCAATCAGAGGGTTAGTTGTTGACCCCCTGACCCTGCAGTCAACATGTTGAAGTGTGGGAGAGATACTAAACTAAATTGCTCTCGTATGCATGTTTACGGTATAGTAAGTGTATTGAGGTTGCTCTTTGGCTAAAAATGTCAGCTAAAACTCATACAAACATGTGTAATCGATTATGGTCGCAGTTTTAAACATGTTAACATTGTACATTAAAACAATTCAATAATGGAACAAAAAGATTTAAGTAAAATATATTTGTCCATCTTAAAAAGAGTTTATCTTATTTATGGATGTAAATTCAATTTATTAGAGATTTCTTTCACACGGGATAAGAACTGGTCTCCTGGGTGAAAGTCTTGTGTTCTTTGCAGCTGACTATGATTTGAAAAGTCTTAGTGACACGCCAAAATAATAACAATAATATTAATTTCGAACATACATTAGTTTCCCTCAAAATGTAATGGAAAGATTAGCTGTTCCTGAATTTCTTTTGTCCATTAATACAAAAAAGTCAAAGTTAGATTGAGACAGTGAATGAAGAGATGACGAAGAGGATAAGAGGAAGAGGAAATGGAAGCAGTGGAAATGAGGGAAAGAGAGACTTCCTGTCCCATCCAAGGTCATGGCAGTGTTCATGTTCTCAGACGGCACCATCTGTTTCAGGAGCACGTCTTGTGCCAGCGAGGAGGACGGTGCAAGCCTCCGCCAGGACATGCCGTAGCACCACCAACACCGAGACAAACAAACAAACACAGACTAACTCACAAACCACAGAGCAGCATATTATTTCTGCTTCTGCAAGTGTCTGGAGCAGAGTTCCAGCTATTTAAAAATCTGCAATCTCTCTGGGTCTGCAGAAATCTGTGAGACAGCAAAACTACTTTCCAAGGGGGAGTAACACGATGATATGAAATAATGCCAAGGCACAC
>NW_011357595.1:189635-206952 GCF_000735185.1 Notothenia coriiceps | reverse complement strand
GCGGTACAACAGAACACCCACGAGGGGCCGGCAATGTGCTGCAGTCAGCTCCACGGGTGCCTCCTTTCAGGGTGTGTTTCTGTGTGTGTTTCTGTGTGTGTGCTGAGAGTTTGTGTGTCTGTCGGCTGCTGGGAACTAATGAAGAAGGTGCTCAACACTGACATATTAACTTAAACACACAAACATTCCCAGACAAACAGGTACCCTAAGATCTCATATGGATAATAGAGGAGGGAGAATCAGGAAGTGTTGACATCCATTTGCATCCAGCCACACACACACACACACACACACACACACACACCCCACACACACACACACACACACACACACAAGCATAGGTCGTAGTACTGCACATTTAAAAGGGCCCTATTATGCTTTTTGTGGTTTTCCCTTTCCTGTAGTGTGTCATATAGGTTATTGTGCATGTAAATGGTCTCCAAAGGCTAACATCTCAAAGTTCCCTCAACGCCTCAATTGTAGTCCTTTGTTTACTTCTGGAACATAGTGACATCACAATGTAACACTTGCGCTTCTATTGGCTAGCTTTCCAAAACATTGTACGTGATAGGCTAAGGGCCGGGACATCTCTAAGCGGTTGACCAATCACAAAAAAGCCGGCCAGCTAACCAATCAGAGAAGGCTGAGGTCTGGTTTTAAACAGAGGGTGAAAAGAGGTGCTGTAGCACAACATGAGAGGACTCCTTTAATCCAAATTTAAGCAATATGGATTAGTGCCATATTCACAGAGGAAGCCCATTATTTGCTAAAAGCTAAACATTTATTAAAATTCAATTTTGAACGAAGTATTGTGGAGCTGCAGAGATATCCTGCCTTTCTTATTGTGTTCTACAGACTTAAAAATAAACATGTAATTGTTTGGTCAGAAGCTCTTACATTTATTTTTTAACAAAAATCATTTTTAACATAAATCATTAACATATTTGTTCAATCCCTCCAGTATTATAAAACATATTGCAAATGCAAAAGGAGTCAAAATAATCGCAATTTAACAGATTACTTTGGCCTACTAATTCTCTCCGATATGGCCCAGATATCGGCTCTCATTCATCTCTTCGTAGAGGACTGGAGGCATCTGTCTATTGACAACAAACGTCTGGAGGGCAGAGAAATGAATCGCTTGTCAACGTGTTCAACAGATTTGAGCAGATGGACACTTCATCACTCGCCGGCCCTTTTCGCAGAGTGCCTGTGAAAAGCTGACCTACACTGACCCAGATCTCAGGGATTGTCACAAGCCTCCTGACAAGCAAAGACGAAGAGGAAGGACACACGTATGGAGAACTAGAAGGGCACCGGGAGAGCAAAGACCTTCACCGAAGCAGTTTGGAGTGTATACGCTCTGTGATTGGAATCTGCTCCGAAATGTAAAGGGTTGTTCCTTGGCTCATGCCAAACCTTCCAGCCAAGTGAGAAAGTATGCCAGGAGTTTTTTGTAATCATGCCGACAGAAAAACATGAAAAAAATAACCATAAACATAACCTCCGTGGCGGAATTAAGAAACACACGCTTATATTGTCCCCTACAATACCTTAATCACAAAATATATTGTATTACTGTTTTGATATGTTTCTATCACCATGAGCAGCAGAAATGACATTCCATTAACCTCTGGTGTATTGGGTTGGAGGAAGAAATCCCAGAGACAAATATCTGAACATTGTACAAATAAGACAGTGGTATGACAATGTTTTTACAATGCTTTCTCAAATCACCTTGTTAAGACAAATAGTAGTACAGTTTGACGAAAGAGAACTGAGAGGGATGTTGCGAGCCTGCTCAATTTAGCACAATCACTCTTGAGAATGGTTTCAGATGCTGCAGGACCATCTGGCAAATATATCGGTTAAAGCATAAAATGGTACATTTCTATAGCACTTTTATCCAAAATGCTCCTCTCAATCGGCTGCCTAAAGACTCTAGTCTTCCTTCTACCAACTCAGCTATGGGCTAAGCACATCTATAAACCACTAAAGGATCAAATCTAAAAAAAGAGATGCCATGAAGTAGAAATGTCTTGGTATCCAGCATGGGACAAGGACGATAAAGATGTCTTCTTCTCCACCTTTAGCATTTCCAAGTCGTCTTACTGTTGGAAAAAGAGTCTCATTCCTAATATTAAAGGATTCAGAATTTAAAGGGGAAAGCAAGAAATAATATTACATTATTATATTGTAACTTATTCCCAGCTGCTCAGAGTAATCACAGTAAATCAGTTCTTCGGCCCACTGGATCTCCCCTTCAGCGACACACCGACTGAGCTTTATGCAAATGAACGAACAATGTGAAGGAACAAAGAACATACATGTATGACGTCGTCTGGCGAGTTCTTGCCTCTCTTGGAGCTAATGCTAGCTACTTTGACTAAAAACAGGCGAGTGACACCACACAGGACACACTCATCGTAGATGGCAGAATTACAGGGCTAAGATAACATAAACGGATGCGTATGGCGCAGTGGGTTGTCCGTAGGTGTTCGGATCAGGGGGGTCACAGCAGGTTCAAACCCCACTGCAGTCAGCATGTCGTTGCGTCCCTGGGCAAGACACTTCACCCCAAATTGCTCCTGTGGGGATTGCCCACAGTATTGAGTATGTAAGTCGCCTTGGATAAAAGCGTCTAACAAGTGACATGTAATGTAATAAACCTTAATTGATCCCTGTGGGAAATCAGGTGTCTTAGCAGCAACAGCAACAAAAGCTTATACTGAATCAATCTAAACACTAAAGGTGTCGTTAACCTACAGCCATTACATTGTGGAATCAACATGTGTTTGTTATGATTCAAGCAAAAACCTTGAATTGGCATATTGGTACAAGATGTAAAGACTCAACTCAGTTGGGATTCACAGAAAAAACGCAGACTACACAATAAAAATAAATATGAATATGTATGAAACCGTGCGCTGCATGTCTTCCTACGGGGTCGGTATCTTTTAAGTACACCATCTCTCTTCACCCCTGACTGTATACATGGAGAGTGTTTGTCTTTGAAGATGTATTACAGAGGAAAGCATGACGCTCACAACTGGCTAACATGATGCATAGCACAGAATGGCTGCTGCTGTTTTAATTGGACACAATGTTCCTCTCTGGTGTCACTATGTTGTGCTTTTATTTTCTTGAAGGCAGTACCCAATTCTCTGATGATAAGCTCTAGATGTTGGTTTAAATTATTTAGACTTAGAACCATTTACAATGCACATACCCATAATGTTACTAATGTTATTACATCCTGAATTGTTTCCCTCTTCTTACAATGTAAGAAACCAAGTGTTGACTGGTTTTACAGACGAAGCAAACCACAGACATATGAGTTTGTTCTCACAACCTTCAGAAATGTTGTTAGAGAGAAAAATAAAACAGAAGGTAGGTAATTGCTTCGTTTTCTGAAGAGCTTTTACAGGAAATAAGAACACATAATAACTGAATTCCAGGAAGTGAGACAAGCCGACAGCGTGAGACATAACGGTTACCATGACTGCAAAGACAGTGTCGACAGAAAGCAATCTAAACTTTATATCAAAGTGAGAGAAATGCTGTAGACACCACTATCTGAAATATCTGTCACTTAGCCTGTATCACGCCTTGTTTCTTGGTTTTAAGTGAAATGAATGACAAAGTGATTGAATGCTTATTTATAAAGCAGTTGTACGTATAGTTTGCATATCGGAACATAAATGCTGAATATTATATGTATCATAGTCCTGATGAAATATAGATGTTTTGGTTAAAGACCTTCTCTGAGTTGTTGCATGTTACAGTATATGTGAATGTATCCATGTGATGTGATATTAAGGAATAGAGTGGTGCAGTGACGAGTCCTAAAACTCGGAAGTGAGTTAGCATCTTACCACTACTGGTTCCCTCGTCTCAGAGCCAATGGGATCTCTCCATAGGATTTTGGAAAATAGCTAGAAATAAGGTCTGTGGTTGACACACATTTAAGAGACGGATAAGGTTTTGTTCTACGACATTAAATACATCAGCAGTGACCCCACACGTGATTTCTGAAGAGTTTACGTGTCTGAAAAACGATGGTTGTTACCAAGTGGCTGAATAGGACTACAGAAGTTATTGAGGACGTTGTACGTCATTACGCCGAACCTGCGCTCCTGCAAACTGTTAAAACAAACGCTTCAACTTGTACAATTTTGAATCTGTATTTTTGAATATCGATCTTAAGTTGGCGTGACGTTGAAGTCGTGCGACCCTGCTGTAGTCCGTTTATAGCATAACGTTAGCATTTTGCTTCTGGCGATTAGATTTATGATACAAAAATTATAAAAGTAGGAGACATGTGGACATTATCCGGCTGAACAAAACGTTTTCCACAGACCTTATTTCGAGCTATTTTCCAAAATCCTATGGAGAAATCCCATTGCTTTTTTGTCGAGGGAACCCATGCGCAGCTTACTTCCGGATAAATACGTCATCCCTGCACCACTTTTCAACGACATAATTACTCTGTAGCTATGTTAGTTTGACAATAAAGAACCTAGAACTCTATAGAGGATTTAAAGAGTGAATCAATGCAAAGTGTATGTAAATAAATGTAAAACAATATGTTATGTAGCAAAAAACAACCCCATATTGATATCTAAGAGTGTTGAAGAAAAGAAAATACAACGTATTTCTCCTTTTTCCTTATTATTCATGCTAATCCGTGTATTTTGAACAATGCGAGTGTGTGCTGGTTGGCGACCTCCCCCTCTCACGGTCAGCTGACGGCTCTGACCCTGGTCCTTTTCCCCATAAGCACTCTCTTTATAGATTTGGCACCTATACCCAGGGAAAAGTCCATAGCAATATATTTCCCCTCTCATATCTATCCACTACGATCACTACCGATTTCCTTCTCCCCTCAGGGCTGCAAATTATTGGGAAAAAGCCAACGACTAGCTGAGCGGTAATTTGTGGAGCAGTGGACCCTCATCCTCTTGACCTTCTCTCCATCTCTGCATCCGAGACATCCAGCTCCTCTCCCATCAATTCTACAATCTTTTTTTTCCCTCGCACTTGCGAATGTCACACCTTTTCTTTCTCACTTTTCCCCCAACCTTTCTTTCTCCCCTCTCTGCCCATCCTCACTCTCCTGTATTGATTTACACACAGTAAGGAGGGAGGTGAGAAAAAAACTGATCTTAAATAACGAAATGAATTTTTTATCAGCAGTGAAGTGATTGATAATTCTGGGGGGAAAGGCTGACAGCTGTGCCGTGAAAATAAAAAAGATATACATGAGGTGTTTGTCTGTCAGACTCATGCTGCATTTTCAATCAGTGTGCACGCTTTCCAGCAAAGTCATTTGGAGAGAATGCACCGCAGAACAAAAAGCGGCAGCTTCACATGACTCAGGAGTGTTTTCCCACGGGAGCGGTGAATGTGATCATTGATATGCTAAACACACATGCACACACACAGCTTTGTAAGAGCAGAGGAGGAGCGTGGAAGCGTGTGCAGATTCTGATGATTAAACAACAAAAGCTGATCATTTGAGTCACTTGAAGTGCAGTTCGTTTTTTCTCAGATATCTGGCTTCAATGCAGATAGAAGGAAGTGAGCGTTCTTATAAGAATGAGTCAAGTTGATGCGTGCATTGGTGGGTGAGAATGAGCATTTCACTGTGACACCCACATCCTCGACATGAAGACCTGCAGTGGGCTCGCTGTGGCAGACGGCATTGATTGATCCGTCTCTTTAGAAACTCAGAATAGGCTACAGAATGAGAATAGCTCGTACTGCAGCACATAACTAAAGTACAGAGCTGCAGCTCTAAACCCTGACAGGTGTTGGTCCCCCGTTGGAGTCTTATGTTAGATTGTGCCATAGTGGTGTTAGCCGACAAGATCCAATTTACCTCAATAACACCTTCTGATCTTTTTTACTCACCCACACCCACACAGATTTATTGGGCGCTGCCTGTGCTTGTGCCAGAGCAATAAATGCAGAGAAAATAAAGTGATTAGCCAAGGTTGTTATGAGGCCCTATCTTCCATGGATGATCTGTAAGACAAGAGCTTATTACAAGCAATGTAGTCCTACACTGCACACAAAATATTAAAGTTGCCCTAGTGTGCTTTTTGGAGGTTTTCCTATCACAACAGAGCCGGCCAGCTAACCAATCAGAGCAGACTTGGCTCACACAGAGGGTGAAAAGAGGTGCTGCAGGCGAGGAGAAAAAGAAAGACCTGTTTGAACATTAAAGCATTTAAACATGTCACAGCAGAGCCACAAAATACAAATATGAACCTTAAAATGAGCAGAATATATCCTCTTTGAGCTGAAATGTATACTTTTTTATATTGTGATTTCTAGATTTAGAAGAGTCCATGTGAAAAGGAATTATCAATCCCACCGGGAGCAAAGACTGAATGTCAGATGACATTATTAAAAAGCCACAAATCCTGTGTTAGGTCAACAAGACCTTTCCTACGGACATCATTCTTTTTCAACCATGACGACCATTGCCTGCCTTTAACCATCTGGTTATTACTGTGACCATGGCGACAAAGATCTCCTGACCTAATGAAGTAATGCTTTTACCCCAAACCATGATCTTTCACTTTGTGCCTAAACCTAACCAAACCTCAATCATATTTGACAAGCTGCAACAACCAATTATTGGATAACATTTTGAGGACTCGTTGGTTTCCAAACAACAACAACAACAACAACAACAACAACAACAACAACAACAACAACAGACAAATGAAACAACCCCCCAGGTCGATATAATCAGTGGAGTCATCTCTGATCTCTGCTACATTTGCAGGTTAATTGCTGGACCATGTTAAGCCTCCCCATTCTGACCAGCTGCTGTGTCGGCCATTGATCCTCCAGCTGGCCGCTGCCACGTGACGCCAGCATCTGGTCTCTGAGCTGGGTCAAAGGTCACGGCCTCCTGTCCTCTACCTCCTGCCTGTATCACTAACATCAAGCACAGTAACACACACCTGCGGCTGCACACGACCAAAGAGTGAAAGCAGGGTTACTTTAGGGATCACCAAGTTGGAGTGGAGACTTTTGAAACCCACATTGAATGCAAGTTAATATAGGAAAGTAGAACGATATGGTTGAAAAAGGATGAGAGGCCTAGAGTGATTAACTAAGTGAATTAATACATTGACATTTGCTCCTATTTTTGTCAGCACTTAGCTTTATCTAACGAAAAGTCCTAATAATATAATTAATGTATGTAAAGAAATTAAATGTATTAAAAATAAATGAATGGAAAGCTAAGAATTCAAGGTCGAGAACAAAAGTACTGGTGATTTCTGGTGACACGTTGCAGGTGCATTAGGGTTCAGGATGGAAGATAGAGCGTAGGCCGTAAATGATAGTCACATAAAGAAAGAACCTTATTGTGTGTACAGTGTGTCTTCATCCTGTTGCAGTTTGTATCCATGTCAAGGTTTGATTTTCAGAATAACAACATAGTCACATTTAAAAAAAAAAAAGAAGCTTCTTCAGGGCTAGCTTTAATAAGACTGCAATAAGAGAGAACATTCACATGCTCGTATGCAAGTATACAGCTCTGCATCGTGACTGTGTGTAAACGCCATCACATTGTTAAAACTGTATGGGTGACTCCAAGTTGTGGGTGGATTTAAATTGTGTTGAAATTGTCATCTGCTGTGCACACATTAACTGCAGAAGTCTATAGGTATAGGGAGTCAAATGCCACAATGGCAATTTTCAGAAGTTTATCAAGTAATGATATAACTGGCTAGAAGTGTTGCGCCTGTTTGTTCTGCCTCCAGCTGCGTGTGAAGCGCAGATACAAGGTAGCGTTCGCTGCGTCTCAGAGGATCGGCAGAGCACAACCCACACACAGCTGTGCTGAGGAGAGCCCTTTTACTAATAATGCAGCACTGTCCTTCAAATTGAGATGGACACAGCTATGGGAGGATGGAGAGAGAGAGAGAGAGAGGGAGAAGGCAGAGGGTGATCTGTGAGTTCTCAGTATAAACAATATTTTCCTTTTTGTGCGTCTTCCCACGTCTCCTGGGAGAACTTTTTCTTTTTTGGATGAAAACGTGGACTCATGAATAAACAGAAGGATGGTGCATGTTTATGTGAAAACACATGTCTCGACGCCTCAACCACAGAGTGTTTTACTTGATTTAAAAATATATTCTGAATAGCTGCAGAAACATAAGCCGCAGTGGTTTTACTCTTGTCAGTGTTAGAGGTTCGCTCGGAGACATTTTGGTTTGCTTCTTGGTGAAAGAACTGCAGTGGGCTCTATAGGTTTTATTGAAGACGTTTAGTCAATTTGTAATGGATTCGTGTGTATCACATTTTTGCTCACCATGCACATGGCATCATGTTGGATCAGCTCTGAGGTTTGTATCGATGTGTTCTGCCTACAAGGCCATTCCTTTCAAACCTTTACCTGGGAAGACAATGGATTCTCTGAAGCTCTGTAAAGCAGCAGACAGATTACATTATTTAAATTGTTACATTTCATCATTGTGGAGAGACAGGGATGTGCAGCAGCTCTTCTTGGGAATGCTGGAAAACTGTTGATAGATGAGATCCTTTAGTGTAGACACAACTGTATGTAGCTCTCTGAAATAAGGTTCATGTTGGGGTAAATGGGCTGCCCTACAACAGAAAGGTAGTTTCAGGGTTATCAGGTGCAGGGAAAGTGTTTGATTTCCACATGGAGAACAACAACTGTGTCGAGCCCAGGTGGCTGGAAGAGGAGGCGTGTGAAGTCCAACCCCCAAGTATTGATTTAGTGAAGATCTGGGTTAACAAGATGTATCTAGTGTGCCTCGTTTTGTGCCAAACCTCCTCCTGTTTCAATCAGCGAGTGCAACTCAAAGAAAACTTTCCACAATGCCCTCAAAAACAATTACAAGAAATACTGGGTACTTTACAAGACAACAAACATAATGAGAAAACATATAAAGGATTACTCAATCAATCAATCAATTTTTATTTATATAGCCCAATATCACAAATGTTACATTTGTCTCAGTGGACTTCACAGTTTGTACAGAATATCAGTATGACAATACGATTACGACACCCTCTGTCCAGACCCTCACATCGTACAAGGAAAAACTTACGGAGAAAACCCAAAGTTACTGACACCAAGCGGCACAAGGTACATTTTATGTACCTAATTTTATGGTTGGACCTTTTTAATTGGATGGGTTTACGCCAACCAGTCAACGTACAGCCATGTGTCTGGGCTATTTGTGTAATATTTATTAGATCTGGATTGACATATCATTTCAACCATAGTAGCAGTAAACTAGCTGTGTCTTAGCAGTGCGCAGTGTGAACCGTTTATTTGTTGGTGAATAAATGCTACCACTCCTTAAGACTGAAGCCTAACCCTGTGTGTTGTTAATAGTCTGCTGGTTAAAGTGAAGGGAGTTGGTCTCAAAGTTCTCATTTTAGTCACACATCACACAGCTTTGATCAGCAACCGAACCTCTAACAACAGGAGGTCCTATTTTTCTACCTTTTGATAACAAATAGTTGCTTGGTTTTCATGTCAGGAAGATCCTTTGATAAACCAAAACTCTCGCTTTTTTTATTTGATAAAAATGTAGCCGGGGTTTTGGAATGGTGAGATGGTCTCATATTGATTGCAGACCCATGAATGAAATCCGTTTGAGATTGTGTAATGGGCAAAAATCACAACATTGTTCAAATGATAATTATAATGTTGTAGTTCTGGTTCTCCGTTTTTTTCCATATAGTCTCTTTCAGGGGAGTTTGCATTTATTTGTGTTTTTCCATTGATTTTAAGTAGAAATATCCTCTTTTCCATCCTTCATTAAGCACAAGGCAACCAATTAACTTTATTAAACCGTTTCTAATCATAGAGGAAGGTAGTGCAGCATTAAACTTGCATGGCCATGCGGACTGCTTTCTTTTACTAAGGATTTATGCTTTTGGCTACTTCCTTGAGCACCCCTTTAATTGGAGACCGAGCATATGTTTCAAGGACACTTTGCTGCATTCTGCCATGATATAAAGGGCCTAGGAACATGCTGGATTTGACAGCCTGAAATGCACCACTCTTGCACTGTCCAATCAGAGAATGACCTTTAAAGACAGAGAAAAGATAAAAGGTCACAATTAAAAAAACAAATCTCCTCCATTATGCCTCCTTCAAGCCAGACACGGACTACACTTTAAACACGCCAATATTCACTGAGGATGATAAAACACTGAAAGCAACTAGCTCATTATTAGAGGAAGGGAACATTGTCAACCAGAATTTCGCTAATAACAAAAGGAAAGCTCACAGCTTTTTCGCTTTCCCATGGAGTCAAGATTAATGTATTACAGCATGTGGTTTTTATGTAGCAAATTGGCAATTTGTGGCGGTCTTGAAAGAAAACTCTTACAACTAGCAGAGAGAGGAGTGAAGTCTCTATGAGCCAAGCCTTGGTCAGAAAAACAAAGCAGCAGGAACAGGACACAAATCGATACGCTTAGTTAGGTCAGGAGTTAGTGGGCACGGCGGAGTCAGGTTAGGTCACTTTGTCCAACAGTGGGGTCGCTCTTTAGCCACCCATTTCCTTTTTGCCGCAAATGCAATGTTTGCCTCTTTAACTCAAATTCTATAAAATATTAAAGGGGCCCTTCATGAAATATTTTGTTGCTTTATAAAAAGGGCTGTAATTCCATTTTGGAAAAAATTAATACAAACCATCAAACAGAAAGATACAGACAATGACGCAGGATCATTTTGAAAGGGATGAAAAGGGTTCCCCAGCAGGTGTTTCGATCTCAGATGCATTAGCTGCTGGTATGAAAGAGTGGGCATCGTGCTCGGTGCTACTCAGTCTGTATTTCCTTCCTCTGCACCCCCCACCACTCTGTGAGAGGGTCATGGCCCCTCAAGCAGAGCTACCTCTCCCAGCAGAGATCAGACACACACAGGGGCCGTGCACTGTGACCACACAGCCCTGAATAATACACACACGCACACACACACACACACACACACACACACACACACACACACACACACACACACACACACACACAGCACAGGGTGGGGAGAAGAATGACTGTGTTGAGGATACTTTTTTTTTTTACTTTTAAACTTTTCTGGACCTCGCACATTTGTTTTATTCCTGTCAACTTGTTCTTTTGCAACAAACATGATTCATCAAAAATGAAAACTTTTATGGGTGAACAACCTTCAGTTTTTTTTTTTTTTTTTAAAGTATCCCTAATCTTTTACAATCAATCCTTATATGACAGTGAAACTGTTATAGTACTTCTTGGAAGCAGAGGTAGAGTTGCAGTAAACACAGGCACTAAAGGAACTTACCTACTCACATCTTAGCGCTGATAAAAACCTGATCCTTGTAAAAGCACAATTTGGTTCGGACAAATAAAACACCAACCAACATCTCGCCGGAGGAAAATGTAACATTTGGCTTTTCATCTAAGACAAATGACTTTGCAGTGGTCGGCGCTTTGATCTGGTGTTAGCTTGGTTCTGCACTGACAGTAACATGGCAACCGATCCAAGCAAGTAAACAGTTTTTTAGATAAAGTTGACCTATTAGGCACATTTTCAGGTTCATATTTGTATTTTTTGCCACACAAACCTATATAACACACTTCAGTGGGGAGCTAAAAAAGCATAATTGGGCCTCTTTAAGCGTGTAGGCATGCTAAGATTTGCTTAAGACCACTCAAAAAGTAACTGAGGCTAATCCGAATATCATTCCACATTTTTAGTCATAAACAAAATGGAGAACTAATCAAGGTCAATATACCCTGCCCTGTCTTTCACAGAAGGGATGTTACAACAATAGACTATTGCAGTGGGGAAAAAAAGTATTTGGTGCAGAGAGTCAGCAAAAATCATCAGTGTTGAACTCCTTGACACTCCATCAGTTCAGAAAGGACAGATGGCAGAGGTGAGCAGCTTCCACACATGGATCCCCTGATCTTATGACAGAACGCAGAGACCAATGCTGTGCCGGAGACTGAAGGACCACTAAGTGGCGTTGTGTTCATTTTGCTGCAACACTGCCTCTTGCTCACCTCACGCCAGCAATCACACGCTTCGGTCGATCTGAAACACAGTGCTCTACATACTGTACATGTACGCTCTCACTTTCCAGTTCCAGCTCAGCCCTCTGACAATATTGAATGTTCATTAAGTTGAGAGACTGGTCAGTTTGACTTTGCAGAAATGTGCAGTATTGCATTTGGATGCCCAGGCAGGCGGTGTGCTTTTCATCGATGCACAAAAGCTTATAAGAGGCAGAGCGGAGCTGGCACCTTTGAGGCACATTGAGTTTGAATTGACAGCTGCTGAACTCTGAGGTGTGTCTCCAGTGTAATAGCCGCTGTTGAAATACTCGAGTTCAATAGACGGCCTGTCTTGCACAAAGCCAAAGTGACTTCAATAGACCACAGCAGTGTAACATAAAGTATTTGGTGCAGAGAGCTACATTAAATCAGCCTCACTGGGGCTGAAACAATAAAACGATGATGTTTTTACACCAGCTTGCATACGGAATAAGTGAATAAGGGGCCTTTTCTCCAATTTCACACTTAGGGCTTGAATTATGTAAACTGATCTGCACTGAGTGCCAGAGTACGTCAGTAATCATTACTCTCCCAGTTATCAAATGCTTCGTAACAGGAGGAACATTTTACTTTTTTGTAATATCAGCGTTCCCAAAGGACCTTGTACTCACCTTTGGGTACACTGATATTCCAAAAGAGGCAAAGTACATTTTGTCCACTTTATAGAAGATCCTGAGCTGCCTGGTCTGTTCCGAAAGCATCTCGAATTCAGAACGAGCAGTGCTTTTAAAGTAAATATAGATTGTTTTATGTGCATGTAGAGTACCACCCGCAGGCCCTTTGTGGAGATGTACTACTGGAGAATATGGCAATGCCCTGTAAAGTCTATGGGGACACGAAGGCTTTTAGTATTCGCCTGAGCATAAACACCCAAGAACTTACAGTGATGAAATCAGCGGCCGTCGCTCGTATGACAGTAATTGAAGTTGTTGTAAAGCAAACGCACAAAGCAAAGCCTTAAACAAGCAGCTTACTGGTGGGATCTAGCTGCTGTGTTTACATTGTCTCGCTGCTGAAGCAAATTGAATGGACAAGAAGAAACATCATGAACAACGCTTGACCTGAGTCGATAAAACATGAGGTTGAAGAGGGAGGAGAGGATGAGGAAAGGCAGTAAATAATTGAGGGTGCCTAGCAATGAGCCAGTTCCAACAGACCTATGGTGATGCTTTGATCTTTAGCGACTGACCACACAGTTCCTAGTAGAAATTAGTGAAACATTACCTTTGACTCGGACATACACTGCTCCGATCGATAACCACTGATTGCCCTCTTGCTCGGCTGTTAAGGCCATTAGCGCCGTTGTCTCCATCGATCACTGCAGGAATGCCGTGTCCTGGTCCCAGCGGTGCTAGATGTCTTGTTTCAAATGTCTCTCATCACCTTCTTTTTGTCTCCCAAACGTCTCCGGAGAAAACTAGGACACAGCAGACAACAATAATTAAGTGAAAACTCATTAGGAATCTGAGTCAGACTGGGGACATTGTTCTGATGGACCGAAAGCCTTTTGTCTGACAGCCCGTTATCCACAAAACAGATGAACATTGTTCTGAAGGCCCATTGCTTTGGAAATACACAATATCAGGTTAAGGTTATTTATTTTTACACATAGGTGGATTTGGTTTACAGTGAAAAGACAAGGTATCCATAGTGACACACGGTTCAAACAACACAGACAACAGACTGTCTCCCTGATACAAACAAAGGCACATGGCCAACTGTTTTGCTAGAACACATCTTCGTACCATTCAGATTTTTTGTTTTATTGTGGCGTAAACTTTACCCATCATACTCTGTCACTGACTGGGTTAATCTGATATTTTTAACACAATCACATTCCTTGTGCCTAAACTAAACCAACTTATCCAACCAAACCATCAAAGATAATGAGTGTAGACCAATCAAAAGCAGGTTAGAAAAGGTCCTTACTTTTGACAGTAGGAAGGAGAATTGTGAAGTTCCAAGGCCATCATTCTGCATTATAGTTTACCATGTGCTTTTTTTTTTTATGCACGGGGTCGGCGAGTGTGTATTTTTGGAACAATAAAAATGTTTGCGGGATTACGGACCATCGGACAATAGGCAGTCCCGGTCACAATGCACTAGCCCAGGGGTGTCAAACTCAATTTCAACTCGGGCCACATTAGCATCATGGTTGCACTCAAAGGGCCAGTTTTATATATAAGACTAAGAATAAAATATAATAAATATTTAATAATATAAATCTTTTATATCATTATTAGGAGGCCGGGACCGATTAAAAAAATTAATCTAATTAATTACAGGCTTTGTAATTAATTAATCGCAATTAATCGCATTTTTAATCGCATATAAATATTTGACCTTGAGAACAGTGAGAAGCAATTTTTTTTCAATGGATTTAGTATACCATTGAATAATGACCTGATACATAAGGCTTAAGCAACAAAAACATTGTTTATTTTTTCAAGGTGGTTCGTAACCAAGACAACAGAAAATGCATTTTGCCATACAAGTGTAGCAATCAGTATTTAGGAATTATAGTACATTTCAGAGAATTCAGGTAGCCTATAGGTAGGTAGACCTTCTGTAAACTATAACACTTTGTTTTTTAAGTAAACACAATACTTTTCAAGTACAATTCAGGAACATTGGAAACCTGACTATTAGAAAACATCTCTCTGTTGCTTCAGAGGCCATAACAGACTTTGTTTGATTACCAACAGTTGGATTAAAAAATCTAAATACATTTCAGTCCAACTCTTCAATAACCTTGGCCAAAACAATAAAAGTTCAACATAAGTGCCAGTTGCACCAACACGTAATAAATAGTAAACTAAAGTGGTACCATTTAAAATAAAATAAAAAGTGCAGTGATTGACCCTCAATCCCTCCTATTCTTCCAATACCTGATGAAAAAATAAATCTCTCTGTTGCATAGGCCACTGTTTGATCAACGCGAATTGGGTGTGGGTCCTTGTTACTCCGAGTTCGGGCTAACGGTCCACCCCTAGTTCCACGCTAGCATGCTATTATGTTTTGCATTGAGGTGATACTTGAGGCTTGTTGTGCTGCCGGTGATAGCGAATTCCTTTTTGCATAATTTTGCAAACCAACCGTAGCTCTTATTGACGCTTCCATCCGTCCGTTTCTTAAAACAACATGCCCCATCCAACGGGGTCGCAACGCAAAGCGGTCTCATTCAGCTCTTCGTTCCCGTTTGATATTGTGTTCCTGGGTTTGGTTGTTGTATCTGAAGTAATGAACGTTAGTTGGTGCTCCAGTTATAATCGGTTACCACCTGAAATCATCCAGTGAGAACGTTCCGCGGTGCAAAAATAAGTGCGATTAAAATGCGTTAATTTTTTTAACGCGTTAATTTTTGTGTAATTAATTAATCTTAATTAAACGCGTTAAAGTCCCGCCCTTTTATCTATTATAACATTATTATCGCTCGCATTGGATTATTATCGATAGGGTTAAGCACTTCATAATTAAACGTCTGAAAGCAGAAGTCTTGGGCAACACAATTGCAAGTCTCTCATTGTGCATGTCACAAAATGATTTAAAAAAGAACAGCCAATTCTGTAAATAAAAATAAAAAAAGGAAATTGCAAAAAAAAGTACATAAAAAATAAAAGTCAAATTCCGGAAAAAGTCATATTTGAGATCCATTGTGGGACATGTAGTTTATGGGCAATGTGCTTATGTAAAGCGGAATGTAAACCGTATACTTAACATATTATATTCCTTGATCTTGAGGGCCATGAAAGTGGAAGTCGCGGGCCGGATGGCCGCCCGGGCTTGAGTTTGACGACCCCTGGCACTAGCTCTCTTTTAGCAGAAATCGTATATTAAATGTTTTTCTGTAGTTGTCTCTGTACAAGTCAGTAGGCGGGTAAAAGGGTTGAATGGTGGTCGGCAGAGGCATAACAACAATTCTTAGCATTGTATGTCACTGAGCTGTGGTAAAGTAACACATTCATTTTGACTTGCTCTAGGCTTGGCTGTTTTTGGCTCCAGGGCTCAGAAGCATCTGCAAAAAGCAGTTGACTGACATGAAGCGTTATTTACAGAGACGCAGGAACAAAGACGTCAGCTGATGTGATATGAAAGAAGGTTGATAGGAAGTACGCCTTCACGCCACTCTCTAGCGCTACGCACCGCATAGCAGCAGAGTAGGAAGTGATTCATCACGTAAAGTGACGTTATCATATGTAACCATTTGGTAAAACCTAGGGGGGGGGGGGGGGGGGGGTAAAAAGTTTCAGTCTGAATTTCATGCACTCAAACAGGCAATAAAGATATACTGATTCCAGTTTAAACTGTGTTTCAACTTTAACAGGCAGATCTCCTCGGAGGTAAGTCAGAAATAAAGAAAAGCTTTAGTGAGAAGTTCAGTCTTCGAGAGCAAGGGCTTTATGGCTCTGATGATTTTAAAGTAAGGAGACGGTGCTCGAAAAGCCCCCAACGGCACCATGAATCTGTAGTTTGCATCAAGTGATTATTTATACTTCAGAAATGAATACGCTTTCTGCTGGCTAGAAAAAGCTTGATTTTCTAAGAATTTGTCATCTTTAAGGCAGAAACCAAAATGGAGTTATTAGAGAATACCAGCATCTTTTTTCACATTAATAGAAAAGGCATAGTCAACAGCGAAAAATCCCTCACGTGGTTCTTTTTCTGCCTCCGCCGCCAAAAATTTATGATTCAGCAAAGCATTAGCTTGTTAGCACGACCAAACTTATTTGATAGCAAAACACTCCAATCCATCCTTAAGAGAGATGTTGTTCATGTACGCCCTGTGCGATACGTGGCCTTTGTACAAACAAGTAATGCCGGCCCTGCGCAAAAAGCAAATTTGCACCACCTCATTAAACACTGTTCGCTGTGAATATATTGTTGCAACTCTTAGAAAAAACCTGGAATGATTTATGAGGCTAAAACACGCTTAACTCCTGTTTAGATTTGTTTGAAGTTAATGATGGAGCAAGAGCAAAAAGACATGACTAATGAGTAAAAGGGAGAGCTAACTTTCAAAAGTCAAATGTCATTCTTCATTGTGATTAAAAACCGAAAAGCAAATGTGCTCACTGAACATTCACCGCTACTAATCTCACGAGTTTCTAATTATTCTGTCAAATCGCTTCGTGTTACGTAGGAAAAGCTGCTATTAAATACAACTTGCAGAAACGTAACAGCTCAAATGAAGGCAGGGATAGCAGGGCCA
>NW_011357595.1:187132-189590 GCF_000735185.1 Notothenia coriiceps | reverse complement strand
TGTCGACCCTCCGCTTCGCGTCGGGCCGAACCACGCCCCTTAGCTGTGATATAATGAGCATATACCACGGCCTGTCGTGAGCTATTGCTTAAGTATACAGTAGCATATAATAGTCATATATTTGTATCAGTCAGGTGGCTTGAATTTATTTTCCAAATAAATAAAATCTGTGTCATTTAGGTCGTAGGTCGTGGGATAGTGAAGTTTATTTATTTATTTTTTATTGGATTTCTTTCAACAAACAACCCAATAAAAAGAGTGGACCACCAGCTACTCCTCAGCCCACCACCTCTACAACTCCTCCGTCCACTTGTGAGCCACCGGAGTCAGGAACTGGGAGAACTTTTCCCATTACCACCAGCGATCGAGAAAATGTGGAAGGAGAAGAAGCTAGCGTCGCTCATTTGGAATCAATGGAGAAGCCACACAAGCCTGACTTCAATTTTCCCGGTAGAAAGTTTGGCAAAGNAACATATTCAGAATACAGTTCCTTTAGCACTAGGGCAGGGATATCTAGATACGTTGCTTGCTTTAAAAGTAGCACAATTCATTATGTCAAACCTTGGAGAGTATCTAGATATCCCTGCCCTAGTGCTAAAGGAACTGTATTCTGAATATGTTTTGCCGTTTGATGTCTATGTCTGGGCCGCTGCGTAAAAAGGAGGGTTTCTGCCCCGTTACTTCTCCGCTGCTTTCTTGTTCCAGTCTGAAAAGCAAACTGCATGCAGTTTGCTTTTCAACCCAACTGTATAATGTTTGCCTCAGGCGCGGAGGGATACTGACATGTTGTGAAAAGTAATTTACAATTCTACCCGTGGTATACGCTCAGTATATCACGGCTAAGAACCAATCAGATTGCTTGTTTTGACTTGTCCGTTTTATAAAGCTAATTTTATTTTAAGTAAAATCATAACTATTTTATGTAGTTTAATCATTTTTATTTACAGGGATGCAAACACAGGTATGATGAAAAAAGAGAGAACTATTCGAAGCAGAAAAAAAACAGCGTAATATACCATATACCCTGTGCTATAATGCTTCAATTAACTGGCTATTCTTTATAACATACTCAGATCAATTGGAGACAGAGATGTTAAGTTAAAAATCAAGGGTTTTTATTATTATCTACAGCAGGGGTGGGGAACCTTTTTCCTTTCAATTTTTACAACATCCTCCGAGGGCCGTACACATTATTGCACTCAACCTCTGCTTAAAAAAACTAAAATCACAGCCCATTCATTTCGCCTTTCTTTCATTCTGTGCAAAGAAAAAGCAACCTCTTAATCCAGATATCTGGCATGCACGTGCACGGTTGTGGCATGAGCACCACAACAGAAATATATGTACACAAGATGTGTGCAATTGTATTTAGTATCCTATCCATGTGGACATGATTTAAGTGTGTGGGGGGGGGACCTAACCTCCTCTAGGGGGCATGTCCCCCCTTGAAGATTTGTTTTAAAATATTGAAGTTAAAAGCATCAATCTGGTGCACTTTTAGAGCAAAATGAAGAGATCTGTGGATACATCTTTCAACACCCATATGAAAACCGAACTGTAAGCAGATTTTTCTTTTTAGATATTTTACAAATCACTGTACTGTAATAAAACTGTATTCTTGTTATTTTTAACAACTTTTTTGTTACTGTCATATAGTATTTTATACCTGTTTTTCATTTAGTCTCTAATGTCTCATTAATAACTATAATGATATATCAAGGTGTGCCTTAACCTCACTGAGCTGAGGTTATTTGAGCCTCTCAGGAGAGAGCTCTCTTCCACCTGGTTGTAGAAAAGCTCTTTAAATTTGTTAGCATAGCTAGCTAACCAGATGCTAATAACAGATCGCCACTGTGCTTAAAGGGGACATATCATGCTATATTTGAACAATATATTGTAGGGCCATACATAAAGTATATAAATATAGTTTTTCTTTCAAAATACCAAACAGATCCTGCATTTTAGCCATGCCTCATTTCGCTCTATTTGGTCTTTCCAGCGCTGTTTTTGCAGGGGGCTGATTCTGTGAGATGCAGCTGACCACGCCCCCCTGCAGGAGAGGGGAGGGTGCTTTGAGATCAGCTGCTGGGCTGTCAGAAGAGGGGGAAAAAAAGAGATCTCCGTCCTCCGTGTTTTATTCTTATAGAAGTAAGAAAAGAAGTATGGGCAGAAACCCTCCTTTTTACACAGCAGTCCAGACATAGACATCAAACGGCGACACATATTCATTTGCAAGTTCCTTTGGCATNCCTCCGCTTCGAGTCGGGATCCTGATCAGCCTGTCAGTGTTCTTTTTCCCATAATGACCGCGTCGCTGCGCATTATCCCTTAGATATGATTATATAGAGTCATTATTGATTTGTTTTAAAGCAGGAGGAGCAAACGCATGCCTCGGGGAGGGAGAAAAAGAGCCACAGCGGAGAATAAACAGAAGGGCAACCATGGCAACCATGTAAGG
>NW_011357595.1:161323-187098 GCF_000735185.1 Notothenia coriiceps | reverse complement strand
CTGGGCTGTCAGAAGAGGGGGAAAAAAAGAGATCTCCGTCCTCCGTGTTTTATTCTTATAGAAGTAAGAAAAGAAGTATGGGCAGAAACCCTCCTTTTTACACAGCAGTCCAGACATAGACATCAAACGGCGACACATATTCATTTGCAAGTTCCTTTGGCATAAGGGCAGGGATATCTAGATACGTTCCAAGGTTTGACATAATGAATTATGTTACTTTTAAAGCAAGCAACGGGAAGTCTTATTCGCTGCATTTGTGGCAGACTACAGCGCCACTTACAGGCCTGGCATATGTACTACAGCGTCTCCAGCGCTTTCGAGCGGCAATGGCCAGCCGTGGCCCAACCTCTTATTCCCCTGATAGGTGGAGAATTGACCAATAGCCGTAGCGCCACCGTCCTGACGTCAGGGCAGTGTTCAAATCTGGATCAGTCTGTATCAGATCCGTTGCAGCCCCTTTTTAAGAGATTTGGGTATGGAGGAAAAGAGAGAGGGTTGTGTTTTCTGACTCTTGGTGAGTTCCCTGGAACACCGGGGACACATATTCATATATAAAAGACGTACAAAAGTGCATTTTGCATGATAGGTCCCCTTTAAGTATGGCATTTTGGCCGACGCCATCTTGGTTTTAGACTGTCACCATCTTTGTTTTTAAACCAGGAGTAGAAACAACAGTGGCACGGAGTATAACTGAACACTTTTGACATTGTCAGGTGTCCTAAACGCTACTATATTAACCTACATGAACTGGAATTAAAACACACTTTGAAAACGCTAAAAGTCCTAAGAGAAAATATGTCAAACAGCATGGTTGTGACCTCACTCTAAATGTGACCACAATTCACAAAATGAACATCAAGCTGTACAACAACATTTGGAGTGTGCATAAACTAATCAGGAACATGTTTCCTGAGGTTTAGTCAAGTCAGAAGTAGAGTCATTTTCTCATAGTCTTTAATGCAATTGGTCTTGTTTTTGCAGCTAGTGCAGTCGCCTCAAATACAAATAAAAATGCAGGTTTAAGGCATTTCCGCATTGGCTTCAGTTTTCAAAGGGAGAGTTTGCCATTTTCTTTTTCCCTCTGTACCTGGCAAACCTGCTTGATCTTGCAATCCTATATTTTATTCCAGTCTACACCCGCAGGTACCACAGGTTCTTCTCTTTTTCAAAAGCTTTTTTGGAGCCAATGCAGACTTAAAAACCTGAAGGCATCCCTAATGACATCACAGGGTTATTGGGTTATTGTTAAACTCCCCCTGAGCCACAACATACATTATAAGTATGTCCCTGGAATTTAATGTGTAATATTGGTGGAGTGCCTTTATTTATGAACATAGTGGTTTTTCTATCTATCCGCTGTTAAAGAAATAAAAAAGTGCCAATAGAATGTCATTTGAAGAAAGACAGGCATAGACCTTGTCCAAACATGTACAAGACAGCAAAGGCAATCAAAGGTGGTGCATTGCAAGAAGCTTATTCATATACAAATACGAGATGATAAAGCTCTCCATGAATACAGTATGTGAGTGCTGAGAATGCGTCTCACAGTAGATTAGATCAAAAAATATAAAGGCTGAATGAGTGAGCTGTAAAAGCCCAGGCCCAACAGTAAATTTGGCGATTCTGTATCCAATCATCACATACTCAGGGTAATGAAATACCAAAGAAAAAAGACCTCCATGTGCACATTGTTATATATTTCCTCATCATCTTCAGCAAGAGGACAGCAGAGTCGCATCGGCACAGCAAACGGTGCCAATGTCAGATGATGCATCGTATCAATTTCAGATAGGCACTCAGCTTGTGCAAAAAGGAACGATAATTAAATCACAACCTTTAATAAAACATAAGGACAGCAACCATACTGTGCGAGAAACTCCATCTGGAGAGCATGTGGGAAATAACAAAAAAGGGGTTAGTGATTGGATGTTATGATTATAAATGTCTTTGTCTTAATTAGCCTCCCTGGGCTACTTTTTTTACGCGGTGCTGGCAACTGCATGACATTTCCCTCGCTCTATTGAGCTACTGCATACTTAAGTTCCAGTGACCCCAAAATGGCAGCTGTTTTTCTTCTCTGGAAAGGCGGCCTAATTAGTCTTTTGTCCAGAGGAATGATGATACCGTCAGTATTTATCAGAGACAGCTCCACACAGTGGTTGCACTGACATGGGGAGCATTCATTCAATTCAATTCAATTGAAGTTTATTATATAGCCCAAAATCAAAAATCCTATTTGTCTCAGAGGCCTTCACAAGTCAACAAACACAATTGTCAATGTATGTAAAAACAACAAACGTATCTTATAAGATCAATGTGAAAATACCAATTTAAAAAGAAACATAACACAATGACACAAATACAGTTCGAGTACAATAAATACAATTCCATAAAACGAAGGGTCCATGAGGATGTATAAAGGGGGTTTCAAACCAGTCTTAACTGTACGATGTACTACTGTATTAAGTGTTGGTGACCTCTGAGATCCTCAGCGCTTCACTCATATCTTTACATGTAGGTATGCAGCTAATTATCTGTGATTGAATGTGTATCACTGCTAAATGTCTCCTGGATTCATCAGTCTTTTTACTGATCTGACAAACCATACAAATGTCCTGCTAACTGTGTTTTTAACAGCCTTGAGTCTCCAATGTTTTTATGCTCAGTTAGATCAAAAAATGATGATTGCAACATTTGAAAACAATCTAAAAGACAGAAACCAGAACAGCAATTTTAAAACAGCTGAATTCCAGAAATATAATAACACTTTTATTAACATTTTACCATTATGGTTTTCTTGGAATTAAATGGCACCGTCAACTGGGGCTGGGTATTGTTTAAACTTTTTCAATACCGGTGCAAGATGTATTTTCAGAGATACCAAAATGATGCTTTTTTTGTAATACCTCACAGTGAGGAATATTAAAACAATTTTTTATTTAGCAAAGGATAACCACATCCTGTGCCGGAACCAAATCCAAAGTTGGAAAAACATCTAATGTTTGCACGGTTTGCAGAGTGGCTTCGACAGGCCGGGGAGTGTTACGATTCGTAGACACAGCGTACCTCCCTATCTCTCATCAATTTCCAACTAAGGCTCCAGTGGGGACCTTGATCCCTGAGTGTCTCTCCACCTCTGTTTCTTACTATCTTACTTGCTACCCTTTGCCCTCAACCTACTCTAAGGGAGTGCTTGTTCTTCCCTTGTCTGTCTGTGTCTGTGTATTCTCTTGTTCCGATTAACCCAGCCAAATTGTTTCTTGTTTTGTGTCTATATCTACGCCGGGATCCGGAGTCGAGGCTGATCTTCTTGCTGTGGTCCTGCGTCCTGGATCCTCTATCCTGAGTTCTGGATTAAGTCGTGGACTTCGGGTCGTGGCTGAACCTGTCTCTGTGGTCCTGCCTGGGTCTCGTCATGCTGCTTCCCTGAAGGCTCCCACAGGATTGTAGTTGACATCTTCTTAGATTCATCTTCTTGTTACAGACACATGCATTTCCTAACATTTGGATATGCTGCAAAATGTATTATCTCTTTGATTTACACACGGCATCTATTGCACGTCTGTCCGTCCTGGGAGAGGGGTCCCTCCTCTGTTGCTCTCCCTGAGGTTTCTCCCATGTTCCCCTTTAAACTGTGGGTTTTCTCCGGAAGTTTTTCCTTGTACGATGTGAGGGACTAAGGACAGAGGGTGTCGTTTTCTCTCATACTGATATTCTGAACAATCTGTGCTGTTGTATTTGCTGTAAAGTGTCTCCACTGTAGGCTATTTTTATTAGTACAGCACTTTGGCTCGACCAAAAATCGTTTATAAATGTGCTATATAAATAAAACTTGATTTGATTTGATTTGATAATTATTTATCATTGAAAACAAAAAACATAGAATGATAAAAAAAAGTTAGGCTGTTGGAAATGTAAGTTTCAATATAGAGCGTTGTGGTGTTATCACTTACATGTGCCTCTTTCTTTGGTAAAAACATCTATTTATAAAAGGCAACATGGAATCCAACTCAAACCTTTATGACAGTATGTACTAAGATCAAATGTTCAGTTTACAGTATTTAAAGAGCCCTATGAGGTTCTATTTCAGGTTTCATATTAGTATTTATTGCCTCTATTGTGACAGGTTTACCTGCTTTATCGTTCAAAAAGGTTTTTTTCTCATACATCCTGTGATGAAGCACCTCTTTTCACCCTCCGTCTGAAACCAGAGCCCAGTCTGCTCCGATTGGTTAGCTGCAGCCGACTCTGTTGTGATTGTTGTGAAGTGTTACGTAATTATGTCATTATGTCTCGGAGGTAAACAAAGGAGTCACATTGGAGAGAAAACCCAATTTAAAAGGCGATTTGGGATTTTAGCCTTTGCATACCATTCATACCAGTCTGTTATTAATGCACGAAAAACCATAAAAAAACCTACAGTACAGGAAAGGGTAATCCCCAAAAAGCATAATTAAGTATTTTTTAGTATTGTGTTATTCTATACACAGCCTTAACAGAGAAAAAGCATCTAACAATCACTGGATGTTTTCCGCCTTAATGTCCGTCACCACACCACAGCAGAAGGTTAGGAGGAGGAAGAAGTCAGAGAGAGAAAGCCAGCGAAGGCAGAATGCCAACCTGTGAAATTACAGCTATTGATCTCGTGTGCTGGAGAAAGTATTTCCAGTGTGTTTGAATGCATTATTAAGGAGATGCTGTTCGCCACAACAGGTGGAGGGCGGCCCGGCAGCAGCTCTAACAGCACCGAGGCATTATAGCGTGGAAGAGTCTGATAAGAGCTACTGGCAGCTGTGTGTATGAGATTAGTATCTCCAGTGTCACAGATTGTTGTGCCGTCATGTCTAGCACAGTCACTTGGAACAACAAATAATAATTCCATCCAAACACCATTATTATTTCATGCACACCGCGGCTAACAACATTATAAATTCAACAGCATTACAGTGGGTTTTTTTTTTTCTTAACCACAGTGTAACTCCATATGCTTACAGGGTGAACTTGTGGCATTCAGAGGAAAATGTTAATTTGAGCGACTGAATATGCTAGAAAACAGCAGTCTGTTATTAATGCCTGTAGGAGGAGAGGAGAGGAGGGGAGGAAAGGAGGGGAGGAATGGAGGGGAGGACTGGAGGGAGAAGTACAGTAGGTGATGGAGAGAGGTAGAGTCTGAGTGGCGGAGAGAAGCGAAGGTTTTTCTCTTTAAGCATATGGCTTTGAGACTTGTTTGTGTGGGAAGCACTAAATAATGAATTCATAATGAGAGATAGACTTTGGACCTTCTGCAGCGCTACTTTCCCACAGGCTAGAAGATGTCTGGGCTTTTCTGCCTTTTTATAGACAGAAGGATAGACTCAAGCCAAACTAAAAACTACTTTTGGTCGTTTGTCTATTCTGCTCATTAAGCTTCACAACATTTTGGATGATGATATTAAATCCCCTTTCTAAGGATATGGAAAACTTTGGTCTACTAAGTGTTATGATAACCGGCAAACATTTACCAGATGGTTGATTTTGTGAAAAGAAGAAGTTGTTTACTCGCATGTATTGCTCTTGTAGGTCAGCTCGCTTTTACACTTCTTTTCTGTGTATTTCTTTTTACCCAAAAGCAATAAGACCTCTGCCTGTGTACGGGGGTTTCTGCTTTTTACATTTACAAATAAAACTGCTTCTTGGTGTTGATCTTGCACCTGAGTTTCCTGTATAACTCCATTTATCTGTTTGCAAAGTATTTAGGAAAGCAGCCCTTCAGCCCTCTTTGTACGTTATGCCACACTTTAAAGCCCCCCCAAAAATGACTTCCTCTCGCCCCCGTAAGCTTTATTTTTGTGTTTCATAAAATCCAAAAACAGTCTTTCAACTCTGGATTACGAGACAGAGTAAAGTCACTAAAACCTCCCGTAATTTTCATTCCTCTTAGATATTGCTGCGTCATTAAAGCGTAACATAATCCACAAGAGACGTCAAATAAACAATCTGTTAATGCTCACAAAACAAAGTTATGTCAAATATTATATCACTTTTTACTTTGCCTAATGTACTTTAAGATCATCACGTAATAACTTCCTTAAATCCAAAAATGGTTACCTAACAAAAAAATCGGATATGAGAGTTCAGGATGAATCAATATTTATGCAATGGTCAATTATTCAATCAAAATGTCCCAAATGCAACATTAGGTCCATTATCAGTCGCTAATTAAATGTGTACAGTAATACATTATATTCCACCTAGAGATCTGAAAATAATTTAATCTACTATTTATTGTTACTATCCAGTAAAAAGGCACCTGCAGCTATAAAGCATTTAGCTTTACAGACCTGCTATAAATGTAATAATTAAACTGTGACCCACCTAACCTCCTCTCTCCATCCCCTTTGTTACATGCAGATTTTAGTCTCATGCGCTGTACCTCTCCCCCGCGTTCATCTTTCCAAGAGAAATCCATTTTAATCTGAGAGCCAATATGTTTTCATTATTTATTCAAAAATGTTTTCATTATATTTTCAACATTGACCAGAATAGATAAGAGCCGAGTGGGCAACGGGAAAACATAATAAAATTGTCCTTCCTGAATAATAGATAGGGTAAATTGCTCGGGGACAGATTATCATTTGAGAAACTGAGAGAGGTGATTATAGCAGTGATGTGGAGAGGAGATCTCCACTGCAAGAGAGGAAGGGAGTACGGTGTGTGTGTGTGTGTGTGTGTGTGTGTGTGTGTGTGTGTGTGTGTGTGTGTGTGTGTGTGTGTGTGTGTGCGCGTGGGTGTGGATACCTTAGCTATGAGTTTGACCTGAGAGATAAGAATAAAAAAAAAAGAAAGGAATGAAAACAATAAAATGGGTATTTAATGCAGTATTCTCACAGAGTAATGCTGCACACTATGAGCTAAAGAAAGTGAAAACATCACCAACAACTAAGCAGCATGCTCTCTGTGATAATGTGATGTGGTCAGAGCTCCCCATTGTGCTGAATCTGCGGGGAATCCACCGACAACGAATTGCAGTAACTTCTGATCTGCAACCACCTACAGTGTCTGTGTATGTGTGTGTGAGAGCGACTTTTCTGTGTGCGCAAAACCAAACAAACACAGCTTTCTTTCATGGCAATCCACCACACAAGCAACCCCACTTCACTGCCTACAAATGTCCGCTTTCCAGATGAATAATATACACAGCGAGGAATGACAAATAGTGTGAAAATGATGAAAGATTTAACGTGAGGGAGGCTGAAAGCGAAATGGGTTTCATCTCCTGAATGTGACGCGGATCCTGGAGCAGATTAAACAGGGGCAGCGCGATTCCCTCCCCTCCGGTCGTGATGCAGTGAACCAGCTCTGCGCAGAACCAGCTCGCTGTATAAAAGCGGGCTGCACTTCTACAGACGGATTACAACAACAAGGGGACAGGAGCGCGTCAAGCCACTGCGGCTCATCATCCAAACACCACTCAGCACCCAGCACGGACGCAGACATGCAGGCCACCAGGATGGGAATCTGCTGGAGACTTTTTCTATGTTCATGCCTGTTTTTGGAGAGTTCGTCTCAAGACTTTGGCGCACAGACGCAGTTCATTTGCACGTCCGTACCCAAGGATATGGACATTTGCGCAGCCACTTTGCAGAACAGCGTGCCGGGGAACGACTTGAAGACCACTGTTATGCAGCTGCGGGAGACGGTTTTACAGCAGAAAGAGACGATCATGAACCAGAAGGAGACGATCAGAGAACTGACCTCAAAGTTGTCTCGGTGCGAGAGTCAGAGCGGCGCCGAGCCCGGAGGCAGGAGGAAAGAACCCGGGAGCAAAAACACTATGGGGGATGTATCGAGGGGCCCCGCGGACACTTTGGCGCAACTATCACAGACTTTACAGTCGCTGAAGCAGAGATTAGAAAACCTGGAGGTAGGCTGCAGCTATTTACACACAGTGCGCAAATTATGACTCAAACTCTTTTTTTTAACTAATATAACAATAATAGTTGATTTGGGTCTCTGATTGCCAGTGTTATATTAAATGTACCATTTTTTAAGCACATCAAAATACATATTAAGTTTCTCTTTACTGCATAGAAAAAGTAAATCTGTATTGTCCTCGCCCCTAACTCTTATATGAGTTTAATGCTTCTCCCCCCCCCAACAGCAATTCAGCAGAAGTAACAACTCGGTTCAGGCGAACAGCCTCAAAGACCTGCTCCAGAGTAAAATCGACGACCTGGAGAAGCAAGTGCTGTCCCGGGTGAACACCATCGAGGAGGGGAAACCCACGCTGAGGAATGAGACGGAGCAGCGTGGGAGAGTGGAGTCCACGCTCACATCTCTCCACCAGAGGATCACCGACCTGGAGAAAGGTAATTGGGAAAAGAGGCTTGCGCACAAAAAGTATAAAGGAGATTTAACAGGGTTTGGTGGTTGTGAAAATTGATGCATGATTCTTATCAGGGAAAAAGGCAAGCTATTTTATCTTGTAAGCGATGAAGAATGCACCAGAAAAATCACATTAGCATATTCAGTATAGCATTATAAGCTTTAATGACCTCGGCCAGCAGTCGATTTAATGCATTGCTCATCCGCACACAAAGCTGAAGCAGCCCGCTTTATTCTGCAGATTCCTGATCTAATTCATGCAGATTAAACCATTTCAAACACACAGAGAGAGACCCATCTCTCCTTATGTCTCTGTGAGCCATTTGAGAAGATGTTCTCGTTGGGACAGCGCTGATACTGCACAAAAAAAGAAAATGTACTCATGGCAGTAAAACAGTATAGAGAGAGATGAGGCAGCAGAAGGAAACAAGAGCTGAAGGTTAACAACGTCCTCCTGTGGTAGATTTATCATGGGAGATTAAAGCAAATCTGCTGGATTTGTTGTGTAACATGTAATTCCTGCAGTCTGTAAATCCCCAGGATGTGTGCATTGGAAATTATGTGTTTGACAAAAAGAAAACAGATGTTTCCCTTTCTAAGTGTTTTAAGCCAACCATCCCTTCTCCACAGGTCAGAGAGACAACAGGCCTCTGGATAAATTCCAGCTCACGTTTCCATTGAGAACCAACTACATGTACGCAAAAGTGAAGAAGAGTTTGCCAGAGATGTACGCCCTCACTGTTTGCATGTGGCTCAAATCCAACGCTTCTCCAGGAGTGGGCACACCTTTCTCCTACGCAGTTCCGGGTCAAGCCAACGAGCTGGTCCTCATCGAGTGGGGAAACAACGCTATGGAGATCCTGATCAATGACAAGGCATGGGTGACACACAGTAGAAGTATTTCCGTGTATTGATTTAAAACTGCGAGTGTTCAAGGGCTCACTGCAGCAAACATTCACGTCACATGTATCTCTTTCTAGGTTGCTAAACTGCCTTTCATTATCAATGACGGAAAGTGGCATCACATTTGCGTCACATGGACCACTCGTGATGGTGTTTGGGAAGCTTTCCAAGATGGTGTCAAGAGGGGGAGTGGAGAGAATCTGGCACCTTATCATCCTATCAAACCACATGGCCTGCTGATCCTTGGGCAAGAGCAAGTAAGCACATGGTTTTTAAATACTTTCTACTTCTATTAAAAGCAGCATTTAAGTACATTTGGAGGACATCTGCACTGCTTAGTTCATTTTTAACAGGATGTTGGGGTAGGACACAATGCATTGGGATTATTAAAAGCTAGCAGTAGTGTTTTTATTTCATTGTGAAAAAGAGATTAGATTTCAATTTTCAAATCAATGCTTGTTGTAAATGATATTTAACTGGAACTCAACAAGAATCCCAGTGGATTGAAGATGCCTTGTTCAATTTAATCAATAAAAACAAAATCCAGATAATCCAGGAGCAATTTGGTTCTTTCCAAAAAGCACCCGGAGGAGGAAAATCATATCCTCCTTGATTAAATCCATTTGTCTCTTCCACAGGACACGCTGGGAGGAGGATATGACGCCACACAAGCTTTCGTCGGAGACCTGGCAAATTTTCACATCTGGGATCGGAAACTATCGGTGGGAGAGATTTACAATCTGGCGACGTGCAGCAGCAAAGCGCAAGTGGGCAACGTTTTTGCGTGGATGGAGACAAACCTTGATATTTACGGAGGAGCCTCGAAGTGGACATTTGAAGCTTGTCGCCAGCTCAACTGAACTGCAGGGAGGAGAAGATAAATGCATTTGTTAAAGCCACTTTGTTGTCACAGCATCGGTAAACTAATTTGAAAGATCAGGATTATTTCAATGAATAGCATCTGGGATTTGTTATAGACATCCGAAAGCATCATTTGCGGACACTTGATAGGTTTTTACCACATACTCATGTGGGACAGGTCACTGGAAATGGACACTTTTGGCACCCTGTGGTGCTTGAATGCACCATCAAACCTGCTTATGGTTTGGAAAAAGCAGCCGATATCGCTCCAGAGAGAAAAGGATGCTCTCGAAGACCAAAATGTCAGGCCAGCATCACAAATACAGTAGGAGGTCATGTAGTTTTTAGCAAACAGATGTCACGCAATTCAAAAAAGCTACTGACTTCTTTAAACGTCTTTTCTGTCACGACTGCCAGGGATTTTCACTGTGAAAAAAGACAAGGTGGACTTCTTTAAAAGGAACGTGCTCGTCAAGAGGTCATGAAAAGAAGACGTTGTTTCTCTCTCACTATTCTTTCTCTCTCACCACCTGCTTGACGTGATTTTGTGTAAAGAATGACGTATTTATTGCCAACATTCAAGCCTGAGTGCCTTGGGCTGTTGAAAAAAGAAATCTCAGCACATTCATTATGATTTGCAGAGTGTTTGTGTTTATTTTCATGTATATTTATTTTGAAAATAAGTGTTTCTTGTAACCCTTTGAATGAGGTTGGATTAGATTGTTTATTGTAAAATGCAATTTGTTGATGATATTGACGCATTTTGCAGATGTTTGTACTTCAATGGGAATGTTCTCTGTACAGTAACAGCATGTCTTAACTTCTGTAAATGCTGCGTCAGCATCTATGATCTTTGCTTTTACAATCCAACTTTTGGGTTGAGATTTTATACTGTATTGTTATATGCTTAAAGCATGGCAACACGGACAGATGAAAAAAGCTCTAGTTTTTGTAATAAATTGTGATACTTCATCATATACAGGTGTTGACATATTTTCTTATGAATGCACACTTGATGACACGAAGATACAATTAAATATGGTTTCAAGTAGTCCAATAAGTCGCGATTTGACCTTCCGAATCTTTTCGCTGTTCTCCTGAGTGTGCGTTTGCCAATTGGATCATTAGCTTTAACAACGTGATTACTTGCATGTGAAAGAGCCTATTAAATAACTACAAACTCAATGTAAACTTCACCTGATTAGCACCAAAGGCCACACAGACAAAGTTAGAGGCTAGCTGGTGAACCGGGCATTTAGCAGCTTTAGAGCCAGATATGTATGTCTATTGATGGTGGAGACCAAAAACAGAGATAAAACTAAAGTGAAAATTGATCTTAAAATCCTTATGTTTCCATAAAAACAATGCAAAAAATAATAATAATGTTGCTTATTTTCTACTGGAAATGTAAAGGGCCACCTATTTGCTACAAAGTTAGTCATAAAAACATAAAAAGTTATAATATGTCAGTTGTGTGTTCAGGGCTTCTTTGCTCTGCCCCCTAGTGGCAAGAAAAAAACATTTAGTTAGTACTGGTTTGGTGGCATCGAACATTTTGTCTTACCACAATGAGGTAAACAATGTAATGGCTATAGATAATCCATCACCCAGAACCAAATTAAGTACTCTGCCTTGAGACAACATTTTACATAACGTGAATATTCGTATCATAGCAACCAGATCCACCCAAAGTGTCTCAGACGAACAAACACCGCATCTCTTAAGTGCTCTTAAGCTCCGAGCAGAACCATTTCTAAAGCCTACTTGGCGATTTCAGCTGGGAGAAAAGCTGTGTTGGTTGACAAGGGCCTTAATGAAAGTGGGCATAGCATCGCAACAAGCTGGTTGACAAAGAGCTGCTCTGTCAAATCAAAACAGTACATATAGATTTTCCATTGGGACTACATCTTTAATGGGCACCATAAACAGACCAAAAATAACTCTCATTATCCCAATAAAGATTTTCCCGGAGGCGCACTCACTGTAAAATCGACCTCCCTTGGTAGCTTGAGTATACCTTACAATACTCGGCTCCTATAAAACTGCTACACTGCGCAGTAAATCTCAAATTTGAGCAAATTAATTTAAGAGTGGATCTATTTAATGGCTTTAACCAATGATTTGGCACAAAAGTCTCAGATTTTTAAATGTGAAAATGATATTTAGTTTGTGATGATATTTTCTCATGACAGCTTTTCATAACAGATTTTACATTTTGAGAAAAAAAACAATAGATAGGTTCTTGCAAGGTCCTCATCATATAATTCTTACACAATAAGGTATATTATTGTGGTTTTATTCCAGCAATATCCCACAAAGTAGTGTAAACCAGTACACATATTCTGTGCAATGTCATTGACAGAAACATATCTTTCCAAACTTGTGATTGTGAGTTTATGAAGAGCAGATGTTGAACAAATTGAACTTCCCTCGGCTTTACAAATCCACCATCTTGCTTTAATGAAAATCAATGTCAATTTCACGACAACTTCTACAGGAGTACACTGTACACACACCAGCATCTTAACACACATAAATCAGTTCTGCAGACACACCATTACATGTACACTGTAAGTACACTCTTTTAACACAGTATATATTGTGAAGCTATCTGTCAACAAAAGGTTACCGTTCAGGTCATACAAGTCTCAGACAATCAATACAAATGGACAGCACTCGCATTAGAGGGGATAGCAGGGTCTGAAAGGCTTCCCTTCATTGTTAGCGAGGTCACTGGGTCTTGCCACAGTCGGGTCACATGTCCCATAAATTGGTTTCCATTCTGCACCTCTGAGACGGAGGGACGCCTTAGGTTTTCCCAAGGCACCAGGCGAATTTCAGCACATACCTATCGCACAGCCATTACAGACAGCTAGTGTGACACATCGGGGGTTGGATTTCACTGCAAATTATTTTGTCTGAGAATAAAAAACACACACACAAACACACATACACACAGTATGATCTCTGCTTGAGTAGCCACTGGTGCAGAGGAAGACATTGACTTCCACTCACTTATCCCCACCTACCTGGCCCTGATGACCTACAGAGTACAATTTTCCAAATCAGGTCTTTTTTCTCCTGCCCTAATTCTTGTCAGGTTTATTTTTGGCACAGGCAGAATAAATCCAGGCTGTTGACCTATCCCCAGCTTTCCTCCGGCCTAATTGGTTTGTGCCAGCATTCTCTCCGATTCAAATTAATTTAGAGGAAAGGTCGGATATGAGCAGATTTTTGTCCAACACATCTGGGTTCTCTTATTTCACTTTTTGTCTTAGTATCACTTGACATTATTCATCACACCTGGAAGTTTGAAAAAAACATTTCTTTCCATAGAGAATAGTCCTAACTGTCCTTGAAATTACATGGAGCCAATGCAGACAGAACTGGGCTATTTTAGTAGAATGACAAAACTGTATGTCGTTCAGGAGACCATGTTTTTGCTGCATGTCAAATCATCATGCAGTGCCAGCATCTCAATTGTATTCATCCCACTTTTTTGTATGTGTTGTCTTTCCACTTACACACATCCTCAACCATCCCTGTTCAAACTAAAGATCAGTGTGATATCGTTATCCTGTGCAAAATAACACAGTCATACGAGTCTAGAGCAGGGGTGTCCAAACTTTTTTCACCGAGGGCCACATACAGAAAAATATAAAAAGGTCTGGGCCACTCCCTAGAGATGAGGTTTACTACCTCATAAGTTGTAAAAATGAATCCAATGTAGGTAAATTATTGTTGACACTTGAAAATGCTGTAAGAAAAAAAAACAGCTCACAGCTCTCCATGGGGTTTCATTTATTTTGTTAGCAGCTCATTCCTTCAAACAGAAGCTTCAGATTGCTTATAATAAGACAAAATATGAAAGGTATATTTCAAGGTTGTTATGTCAATTTGTTCTTGGGCTTTTTTCTTATCAACTTAGATTTGTTAGAACATGTTTTCAACTTTAATTGACTGAATTTATTGGAAAATTGGGCTTTCTTAACACATTAATACTGTGTAATATATTTAAGCAATAGCTCACGAGAGGCCGTGGTATATGCTCATTATATCACAGCTAAGGGGCGTGGTTTGGCCCGACGCGAAGCCGAGGGTCGACAACCCCTTTAGCTAAGAACCAATCAAATCTGCTTGATTTGACTTGTCCGTTTTATAATTGAACATAGTATATATTTAAGATGTACAATATAAGACAAGCAGAAGTTTATTATACTTAAGTCATACTTTTTTAATTTGCTGAGTGGGGGCCGATTCAAAATGGTCCGCGGGCCTCATTTGGCCCCCGGGCCGTAGTTGCACTAGACCCCCTGGTCTAGAGCCATGCTAGCAGCTCTGTAAGGTATACTGCACAGTAGTTGTTTGAGTTTAATGCTAACAACAGCATGCTAACATTCACACAATGACAATGTTATCATGCTGACGTTGTCTGGTAAAATGGTAACCGTGATCACCATTTTAGAGTATCATGATAGAATGCTAACAAATGGTAATTAGCATTAGACACATAACAGTTGAGGGGAGTGTCATTGTAGTTTTGCAGATATTCAGACATCAGGGATCCCAGGTTTTCTTCATTCTCTGGGACAACACATATCTGTACCAAATTGCACTGCAATAATCACCGTAATAATAATCAAGCTAATTCTCTAAAAAGGCCAAAATGTCCGCCTAATTGCCTCTATCATGTCTGCATTAGCTGCTACGAGCAAAGCAGAACCGGATCTATAGCACTCACCGATCTGTTGCTGGCCTTTTAGGTAATGTAGGCGCCAGCTATTCACAAGGAGAGGCATCTAATGAAACATTTCCATTGTGAGTCCAACAATGTTATAGGAGTGCAGATATAAATCAGTGCAGTACTCTTTTAATAACATAAGTGTCTAGCAGAAAGTGTTGTCTCATTTCTCTAAACTGCTTTGACTAATGACATTCTGATTCTGACAAAGCTGTGGTAAGGCCATTAAAAATAAACCCTGCCTTCTGCATTCAAAGAACAATGTAGCAGTGGGACAGTAGATAAGACCCCCTACCCAAACACAGCTTACTGTGATTTATCCGGCAAACGCATGAAGTATCTCATCAAGTGGCTGATGAAAAATTCATGACAAGAGAATAGAATAACAAAGGAAAACTCCAGGTGGGCGGGAGAGACATTTAACCATCCACTGATGCTGCATGAGAGAAGTTTTTGCTGAACAATTATAATAGTGTTACAATCTGTTGATAACTATTATTCTTATTCAGGGAATGCCTTTTTAATGGCAGAGATTATCAGCATAAACAGTGACTTGACTGCTTAATTTGCGTTAATCATCAGTATCTAATGATCAGAATATTTAGCATTTGGTAGTTCTGGTTGGATATCAAGTGGAACAAGATTTTAAAAGTGCTGGCCTAGATTCTTCTAACAAAACAAGAGAGTGGTATTTGTATATCAAATGTGTCCTTTTCTACCCAATTCACACAGGTGCTATGAATAATATATGAATGCACCACTTAAATCTCATTATACTAAAGCATTGGCCTGCAGCACTGCTGGTGAACTCTTTAAAATGTTTTGCTGTAAACGCTGACAATGGAGAGCCACTCAAAAGGACTTTGGCTTGCATGGTGAAACTGAATATATATGAGACACATATCCATCTATACTTGTCCTTAATCTCAGAGCTACTTCTGCAGCTGTCAGGGTGGTGCTCAACCCTCCATGCCACTGAATGAATAATTGATTTCCTTCTGACATGGGAAATTCCCCTTCCAGAGTATCACCCAGCATGCCTGAGCCCAGATATATGCAGAGAATGTCCTTCCTCGAGGGAAACGCAAACACAAAATCATACCACTTTTTCTTTAATGCTTCTTGAAGGGTTTGCAGATGAGTAGGTGTCTAATTACTCCTCAAGGGGAGAGATAATTTTGGATGGTTTTAAGTGTGACAATATAGTCGCTCAATTGTGTTTGTACTACTCACACATATTATGAACTCCACAGTGTACTCTACACTGGGCTATATGAGCCAATTTGGCTGTGTGACAAGTAGCGTTGTGTCTGCTTGAGGATGATGCCTTCCACAGGTGCTGGGGTGTCTTTTAACGCAGGATGCCTCATGACAAGCCAATACAACCACCAAAGAAAGTGTTTTTACAATTTGAGGGGTTTTATATTTACCATTATATCATCAACCTAGATATAACCTGGTGCTGATGTCATGATATTATGACACTTAAATGAACCTATAAAAGAAAACGTAATGGACCAATCAAACAAGGTCTCTTTTAAAGCTGTATCATTTGTAAAAGGGACATCCTGAGAGCTTCGTTCAAACTGATCTTGGCACAGTTATGAACTTCTAAGGCTGCTGCAAATCTAATATTTGTGCTAAAGGAAGCAAACAGAACTACAGTACATCATCAGAAAAAAAGAGAAATTCAGCAAAAACTTCTCAGCTGAACCTTGAGATTCTACAATATAAAATCACAAGTACACTTGTTGATACAGTCTCGGTGGAGTACAATAAACACTTGCAATCAAATGTCTTGCTTGAGATACATAACATGCAAGTGTATACATTACATGTCATTTGTTAGACACTTTTATCCAAAGCAACTTACATACTCAATACTGTGGACAATCCCCACAGGAGCAATTTGGGGTGAAGTGTCTTGCCCAGGGACACAACGACATGCTGACTGCAGTGCGGTTTGAATCTGTGACCCCCTGATCCCAACACCAACCAACACGAAGGCTCTATACACTGCGCCACACGCCTCCCTATACAATACGAGAGGACTGGATTTACTAATCCTGTGGGGCCATGCCATTGTTCGAATGCCCAATAGACACGGAAACCCATAAATGCAACGTCCATTTATTTCTGAAGGCTCATGGCTCCCAAAATACACAAACAGAATCACATGGCTCACTTTTGTTCAGTATGAACCCTGAGAAACGCAAAATATGTTTTTCACCTGTGCCAATCTCCCTCTGATTAGGGCGTGCCTTCTCCGTAGTCGGGAAAAAAAGGTCTGAATGATGTCATTCAAAGAATATAATAGGCATGGGCCTTGAGAAAAATAGCCGTTTGTTTTCAAGATAATAGGTGGTCCGACAAATTGACTTTCAGTCCAATGGGACATTTCTCTGACTGTTGGTGTTTCGGAAGAATAGTCCGTCTAAACAATAGGAAGTCTCAACTCCTGCAGCACCTCGACACAATTATCAAGCTTCTCAAGGTCCAAAAAAAGTGCATGTTAACTCTCATGACCCTTTCAGTATCTTTGCACACAGAAAAAGCTTGTGCACTGTCTGCAACCCAACATGGAACAGGACTTCCATCACAGATGCCTGTCCACAACCTCATTTCACAACAAAATTCCACAGCAGTGCAGCAGCCTATTGTTATTTTTCAAAGTAACACTTGGGGAGTGTAAACTTGTGTGGTCAGTACATCTCCAAAGAGCACCGTTTTGTATGTCCAAGGGATGGCAGAGCAGATTAATGGTGCGTTCCAACACTTCCTGGCAGCCTTCCTTCCCTTGGCGTGGTGCCCCTCTGCAGATTGTTACGTGTTGCCTCAGCACACTGAATGGTAACATTTGCATTTTTCCTCTACAATGATCAGATTGAGTTTAGGATTATGTGTAGAAGAGATTATTCTTCTGTGTTTGAGGGCAGTGATTGATTGCTGTAGCTACTATGGAACCAGCACACATATGAATATTTAGAAAAAGGATTGCCATTTGATATATTGGTTAGATGTAATCTTTATATGTTACACTGCATTCCATTCCATTCACAGCTTCAGTTTGCTAAACAACGGCAGAGACTGTATTGCTTCTTACCTGCGTCACAGTCACATTGAGGGCTACAGTTGGGCATGATGATAACTTATACAGCATCTATCTGATGATGCAAAGAAGTCTACGACAAACAAAGTTAAACTAAGTGCACCTTTAACTAGCTTTAATCTAACACACTTTACATGAATCTGAATAAATTGAATTGAAGTGAAAATGGCTCAAATTACCATTATACATTTCCATATTTGGCTAAATGTTTCCTTTGTTTGTCACTTTTGTTAATTCACTTCCACAGTGAGATGCCAACTGGGAAATATCAAAGCCTGTTTAAAATATCCCACAAACCTGTAATTACAACTAGGATGCAAACATCAATAACGTTTACCATAAATCTGACATGATATGGATGCTGAATAATTGTATCTCTTCGTCATCATCAATCTCCCTCCTTCTATAAATGACCGTCTCTCTTCCCATCATCTCCCTTTTGGCAGTCAGCCACGGCTGAGCTTTATCCACAGTAGTCCTGTGACAGAAGCCGGCACAACAGGAATATTTTTCATGAAGATGCCACAATCCCCTGCTCCCTCTGGGAGCCGAGCCAGGGGCTGTTTTCCATAATCAGGTCAATCACAAACAGCGACCGCAGGTTCCTCCAGCCCGTACAGTATACACACACACACACACACACACACACACACACACACACACACACACACACACACACACACACACTCTCTCTCTCTATACATACACATACACAAACACACACACACACACCCACACACACACACACACACACACACACACACACACACACACACACACACACACACACACACACACACACACACACACACACACACACACACACACACACACACACACACACACACACACACACACACAAGTCTAAACCCTACACACACACACACACACACACACACACACACACACACACACACACATAGACTCACACACACACACACACACACACACACACACACACACACACACACACACACACACACACACACACACACACACACACACAGGGTAGAGCTGATCCTGGAGGACGGTCCTGTGTGGAAGAGTGATCACTAAGAGCGTGGCAGCAGCTCTGAGGGAACACAGGCGTCCTCACCTACTGTAACCTGAGCGAGCAGGTGCGGTGAGGCAGCAAACTTAAATTCTGCTGTTTTTTTTAAAGTCAATAGTAAACTTGCACATTGTAATAAATACAAGCACATTCACCAGGGATCTATGCAATTAAAAAAACAGGCAGATACATTGTTATACTAGCAAGCAATAAACATGTTGTTGCTTTCAATTTCTGTTTGGACAGATAAAGTTGTCTATTTCTCCACAGGAGCAAAACTTTAAATGAATGCAAGTTGTGTTGGCGGATAAAGTAAACTTTTGAACCGAAGTGCGATAAAAGCCATCTGTAAAGTTCAGTGTATTGCGAGTGAAGGTCGCACTGCTGAGAATGTTGTCTAGAAATGCACACATTCCAGACGTGTGAAACTGTATGGCACGTATAGCCGCAGAAAACAAATGAATACAAGTAAACAGCAATATTAAAAATATGGAATTTCTATCAAGGTAAACTTAAGTTAGTTTATGTTATGCATTTAAGGTCTAAATAAGCAATAGGCTAAGTGTTTTGAAAGCAGGTTTATGGCAGTGTACATTTACAAAAGAATACATCTAGACTAGAGAGGTTAATTGTGACCTGAAACTCTGCACGGCAATGAAAGAGTCTCCAAGGACTTTAGTCTCGGGACAAGAAGGGAAGGACAAGTGATGATGCAAAAGGTCCTCTATTTGTGTCAAAGTGCCCAATGTAAAGAGATTAGAATAAAATAATAAACAGATGCTTCCCAAAATACAGCCCGAACTCCTACACTACCTCTCAAGCTTTGAAATGAGTTTAAACTGAAGAAAAGACAGAAAGTAATATCTCCAGCCTTTACCACAGCCTGCAGAGGAAGATGACCAGATCAGAGTGTCCAAGGATGAAGCAAATCTTAGGTTGAGAGCTTCAGCTTTGGAAAAATTAATTGGACGCCAACTCAGTGTCTCACCACGCTGAATAAGGAGAGGTGGCAAACAACTGAGTCAGAGAAATTGAAAAGGGAGAGAAACATGATATCAGTCCTGCTCACTACAGAGGATGGAGAGCTGAAAGTGACAGACGCCATTACAAAAGAAAGAGGAAGAGAGCTTATGTAGAGACATGGCTGTGAAATTACAGTGCAGATAAGCTGAAGGAGGAGGAGCCAATGACGAGACCCCTAGATGCTCCTGCAAGTCTCAAATGGATCCTGTCACAATGTCTCAAGGGTTTAAAAACATGGTGACATGCAGGTCTTAAAGAACCTGGGCAAGATGCTGGAGGTCTGTAGGCAGCGTATTAACAAAAGCAAAGGACAAAGAGACAGGACATGAGGAAGCAGTGATGGAGTCCATAAAGTGTCCTCTGACCTGGCACTGTGGGATATTAAAGCTGACCTTGGCAGGAAGCATCCAGTTTCCCTCAGGATCACGATGACCGCTCTCTGCATGACGTACAGCAGTCGAGCACCTGAGACTATTAAACACCTGAACTTTTGAAACAACATCCATAACATTCACCTGGCTGCAACTTACAAATTATTTATCTAATATATTATATTCCAATCACTTGCATATAGAGTCTTATTGCTCTATTTCACTATTTTTCTTTTTGTATTTACTTGCACTATTTTTTCATTTTTCCAGTTTTATTGTGTTGCACTGTTGGAGGAGCCTGGGACCTAAAATGTTCATCGTCATCACTACACTGTAGATTAGGGATGCCAGCGATTATTCAATTTTAATTCGTTACAGTCTCCATAATCGAAAATAATTTTTTTTAATTCAATTTTATTTATATATTTTTTTTTTATTATTTATGTTTTTCTTTTTTTTCCTGGCTTAGTTTCAACCAAAATATAGACTAATGCTAATAATAGTATTAATAATTGTAAATGGCATACCAACAGTTAGTTTTACTGAAAACTTGGAGGAAGCAGCTGCTAAACACCGACCCCGCCCCCCCCCCCCCCTCTCCGTCACACGTGCGATTGATTTATTGGCGATATACAGAACAGTGAGAACAACACAACTAAAGATGAACAAAGCGGTACGTTCAAAGAAGAGTTCCTCGTGGAACTAATTCAAACTGAAAAGTGCAAATGAAAAAACAAATTTGTTTCTCTCGTGCGGGGGGGGGGCTAATAATCGATTAATATTCGCCAGGGCTGTCCGATTTTCGAATTTGATCATGGTCAGTTTCTGGCATCCCTACTGTAGATATGTATGTATGACGACGATGTATGATGATAAAAGCCTTGGACCTTGAACCTTGAGTGTTAGTGTTCACAAAGACGTCCTTGTTCCTCGTTAGAAGGACAGAAGTGGTGAACGCAGACACTACAAGTTCAAGAACCCAGGGGATTGCAGACACTGGGCTGCTGTCTGTATTTCAGGTGCAAAGATTACATTTTTTTCTTGTGGTAGTGCAATGTTCAAGTCAAGTCAAATACAAGGCTGATTTATTACATAAAGTCATGTGTGAGAAAATATTTTGCTTAATCATGCATTACCTGAACTTTGAAAATAATTGAAAAGTCTATGCATTTTGAGCAAATGCCCAATAAATGTAGGCTTTATACGATTTGCTGTTTTCCCACAAGGTTACCACTATTATGGGATATAGCAGAGCAATATATATATTGAGTTTTAAACAACTCAAGCCAAGGTCAGAACAATGAGAAGTATGAGTATAACAATCTGTGGGGTGATTTTATGGAATGGTTTGGAGGAGGAGTTAAAACAAAGCCCAAGCATAAGTCAGTTTAAAAGGATGTACAGAAACACTTTTTGGGAAAACTATGAGAATGAAAAGAGGTGATTGAAGATGAGAATGATTGTATATGTATGTATAAATGTAAATGTAAGTAGGAATAACTTGCATAATGATTTAAAGGACAATCATTGATCAAGTAAGGGGTGGGAATTAATAAGCATCTGCTTCCTCCTGCTCCCTTTCGGACACATATGATTTATTATTATTATTATGAATATGAAGACTTTTTTTGTTGAATATATAAATATGATCATGAATGTGGATAAATACTGTATTTCAACAATACGGTATTCTGTTTTTCACATTTGTTTATTTTTTTAATCCATTCGAAATAAAGATTGAAATTAAATGAAATGAAATATCTGTGAGAAAAACATGGCTTTTGTTTCTGTCAAACACATGCTGACTGTTTATGTAATTAGACTAAATAATATGAATAAGGATGTCATTTTAAGATGTAACTCATAAGTTAAAATATCAAATATGCATCATAAAATAACGTTTCTTTATAGGTTAACTATATTTTTTCCTTCAGTGAAGTCTGTGCTTTTTTTTTCTTCTTTGTTTTGTTCCAAGCAAAACACCTACGCATGTGTCTAAGATGTAGTGAGTCACACATAAAAAAGCTTTCATGATTTCCTTCTGGTGACAAAATAATTGATCGTACACACAGAGATCCCCATCACTGGGAATATAACACATGGTGTGCCTGAAATACTGCCATATTAATTGGGCATAACAGGACAGTGTGTGTACAGAAAATATGGGAAAATACAAGTTTCTCAATGTGAAGCTTTTACATTTTTACTTATTAGACGTGACGAGGGGGTCACAAGCTGTCAATGTCTCGTTGGGAACAATAGCCATGTTAGTGGTAATTGTTTGTTGATTCAAAATAAACCAGCCACCTATCTGCCATTTTTGAGAATCTGCCAACAATGGTACAGAAATTACACGATTATTGCATCACTTACTGTAAGCCCATGGCAAATCCACAACAATATAAACCACCTTTTTATTTCTGGAATGCATCTCGACCATCTATCTGAAACTGTGTCCAATAAGCTAAAGCAGGGGTAGACAGTCTGTCAGAGCAGAGGCAAACAGCTGGCTTATTATTTGGGGAAATGAGAAGGACTGGAAATTGGGAGAGGGGACGTTGGCTCTTATCGACCAATGATTTGGTACGGTTGCAAAACTTCAAAATAAATGAAAAGTATCTCTTCCTTGGTTTGGCAACTAAATGAAAATGCCTCTAAAAGCACAATGAAAGAGGTATGGACACATAACAGTAACATCAAAAAGGGGGCATAGATGTCACTGGATTATCAGTCGGCCTCCGTCACTAAATCTTCCCAGTGAACCTGGAAGGCTCGACAGCTCGTGCTGCCGACCTGATGCAACCGGCCTTGTCACGCTCTCTGGGATATGAGGCGCGTACAATGGGAATGCGTCACCTCGCTCCAAAACACATGAATAATCCATGACCTCAGAGGCTCAGGTGTTACATGCACTCGACAGAAGGGGGGTGAGTGAACAACAGCGACACCCTCAGCTGATTTAATCAACAGAGTTTTTTGGGGGGAAGTTTAATTCGTTTTTTTCTATAGTAGTTGTTTTGGTAAAGTCAGAGTTTCAAGTTTCTAAGGAATTTCATGAAGTATGAATATACGCTGGAGTGTTTCATGCTTCATTGCATCCAAAACATGATGTTATGTTGGCACAAAACACACCTTAGGGTACATGAAATTGGGTAATGAAATGTATTCTTTGCCACTAATTTGAGGAACTTATTTGGACACAATTACTATAGAACTACCAAATGTATTCCTACAATGAAATGCATTATTCTACTATTTAATGACATGATTAGGGGCATTACTAATACAGGCTGCAAAAGACCATGAACAGTTACTAATCATTCTTAGAATAACTGTAACCTGGCTATTTAGGTGTCATTTTATAGAAATAATTATATCATGCCATAAAACTTTGAATTTCAAGGCACACAATGCATTCCTTGAAGTAGACTAGGATATTTTTGCCTCTCCTAACAATTCATTTCAGTTATATTTATCACCAAACTATTGTCTAGATTAATTGTTTAGTCTATAAAATGGGGCGTCGACAAGTTATGCTGTTTGTGGAGCAACTGCATGTACAAAGTTGCTACAGTCTCTAGAGGATAAAAGAGAAAAGCAATGCGCCCTCCCGAATATAGTCGTGTCTGACGGAGAGCCTATAATAGCACAGTCATCTGCCTCACCTGGTACAGAACATTGCTCTGGCACCGACTGTCCCATCGCTCCTCCTCATTCTGCAGCACTGCCACACCAACTCCCTGTGGCACATATAATGAGCAACCTGCATACTGTCTCTGTGTGTGTGTGTGTGTGTGTGTGTGTGTGTGTGTGTGTGTGTGTGTGTGTGTGTGTGTGTGTGTGTGTGTGTGTGTGTGTGTGTGTGTGTGTGTGTGTGTGTGTGTGTGTGTGTGTGTGTGTGTGTGTGTGTGTGTGTGTGTGTGTGTGTGTGTGTGTGTGTGTGTGTGTGTGTGTGTCACAACTTTAACTTTTTACAACTCACCTCCTTCTCTTCCTCCTCTTCCTCCTCTTCCTCCTCCAACCCTTCATCATATTTCTTGGCTTTTTGCCCACACCCACATTGCCATCATCATCCCGCGTGCTCAAAGACTCATCGTGTTTGGGTGTAACTATAGCGAAGACAGCCTGATTTGGAGTTGTCGTGTCGTGTAGTTAGGATATTGATAGAACAAACAACATCATTTAGTAATGGAAAATATGTTGTCTTGTATGACTGGTACGATGAGGCTTCAGGAGAATAAATAGGAACTTTGTAAAAGGTGGAAGTGATATATTTCCCACAGACAGCCTTCAGGCATGCATTAAAATAAGAATAAATAGTGTCATAATTACCAATACATTTTAGGATTCATTTCAAAATCCTTTTATTTGCTTTGAAATCCCTAAATGGCATGACCCCACCATATCTTTCTGAGCTGCTAGACCCTTACACGCCCGCCCGCCCTCTCAGGTCAGCGGATCAACTGCTCCTGAATCAGACAGGCCTCCACACTGCCTGCTTTTAAATCGCTTCTTAAAACCCACCTCTTCTCCTTAGCGTATTAACATCTTTTAGAGCGTTGCTTTTAAATTGTCTATTGTTTTTACTTGTAGGCCTACTTGTTTTATGGTGTGTGAGCTGTGCTGTGTTATTTTGTGTATGTTTTGTTTATTTGACTGTACAGCACTTTGGTCTGGAGGTTTAAAGTGCTCTAGAAATAAAGCTGTATTGTATAATTAGTAATGCTGTCAAAATTATCGCGTTAACGGAGGTAATACATTTTTTTGAATTAATTGCGTTATAATATTTAACGCATTTAACGCATGTGCAGAATGGCCCACCCCATACATTCCACCAGTGGCAACGCTGGGGTAGGCTACAGCCATACCAAGAAATGGCTTAGCCCCACCATGAAAAATGATGTTAAAGTAAGCCAAATAAAGTCCGCCAACTCGCGCGGAGTAAATTGCACAGACAGCAATTAGTAAAATTGATTTCAGGAGCCACTTGTCTGGAAATACCGAAGACTAGAAACGGTTTTGAAAACTTTTGCCACGTAGTGATCGTCTTCTCAATAGAACATCTTTGATAATGTCTTCTGGCCAATCAGAATCAAGATACCGGCGTGGTGTTGTTGCAGGAAGTCCCGACGGAAAATACTTTTGCTGTAGTACAGGGGTGCACATAACCGGTACACGGTTATGTGCGTAATCTGAAATGCGTACCGTCACTTGTGTCACAAAGCGCATTTGCGTACCGACGTACTTGTGAAGCTTTTCCAGAAGGATCTGGATCACCGGACGACAGAGTCGGTCTCCGTGTGCACAGACAGGGCTGCTGTTAACGTCGGTCTGTACAACGGAATTGTGCCA
>NW_011357595.1:153979-161283 GCF_000735185.1 Notothenia coriiceps | reverse complement strand
ATTAAGATGCCTTTGTCATGTTACAAAATGTTTACACTAGCAGGTAACACATAATATATAATAACTAATGCTGTCAAAATTATTGCGTTAACGGCGGTAATTAATTTTTTGAATTAATTGCGTTAAAATATTTAACGCATTTAACGCATGCGCAGAATGGCCCGCCCCATACATCCTACCAGTGGCAGCGCCAGGGTATGGCTGGGGTAGGCTACAGCCATACCAAGAAATGGCTTAGCCCCACCATGAAAAATGATGTTAAAGTAAGCAAAATAAAGTCCGCCAACTCGCGCGGAGTAAATTGCACAGACAGCAATTAGTAAAATTGATTTCAGGAGCCACTTGTCTGGAAATACCGAAGACTAGAAACGGTTTTGAAAACTTTTGCCACGTAGTGATCGTCTTCTCAATAGAACATCTTTGATAATGTGTTCTGGCCAATCAGAATCAAGATAACGGCGTGGTGTTGTTGCAGGAAGTCCTGACGGAGAATACTTTTGCGTTAGTGCATCGATATACATACAACATTACGTGTTGATAGAAATCAACACGAAATGAAATAAGACCCCACGGTTTGATGATTGATAGGTGTGTGGGCTGTCTTTCATTTTGACACACAGAACAATGTTATAATAAACATACACTGTATGTTAAATCGATATATCCGCCTTCTTTCATTTATCTTTCCATTCCCACAACAATATACATAAAGAAATGGCATATTTTGGACATAGTTCAAATGGTGATTAATCATGATTAATTAATTTTTAAGCTGTGATTAATCTGATTAAACATTTTAATCGTTTGACAGCCCTATTAGCTTAACAAATACCACATGGTATTCTTTTGGTCAACGTAAAACTCTTCAGCTCTAGTTTCTCAGATTAAATACAAAGATAAAAAGAAAAGTATCATGATTATTTCATTTAAAAGTAGGAGATAAAGAGAAAAGATCATTAAAACTACTCGACTTATATCTAAAATGGACGAGGAGTGTCTGTTCTAATTTGGCAAAGGGTTTGAGGACATTATGAATGATTGATCTTCCTGGTAAAACATTAAAACTTGCTTTTAATTACTGCTGGGCGTTAAAATGAAAAGATCCATTTATGTGCAAATAGACTAGAGTAGATCATGTCACGCTAATTGACACTGGAGACTACATGGAGGATCATCATTACACTAATGGACAACAGCCATTATATAGTGTCCGAGATATAATCCGTCTTCAATTAATTGCTGATACCATGGAGTGCTGAAAGCTCATAAGTGACCCAGAGTCAGCTCTCACTGTGAGCCGCACTCTGCTAATGGCTCAGATGTTGCTGTGAGGAAAACCTTTTTCCTACGTGTGTATGTAAATTGAAAAAGGAGGCAAAAAAAAAAAGATAATTAACTGACTGCCACTACACACCACATGATACGTTCGGGCAAAGAATAAAAGAAAACAATTGATTTTCTGGTTAGACTTTAAGTGTTAAAGGAAAGGGAGAATTAGCAGAGTGTACTATGCCACCACTAGCCTCCAAGGATGTGTGACAGGAGCAGAGGAGAGGTTATAAAAGCTCTCTGTAGAATAAAGGAGAAGAGGATGAAATGTTTTTTGGGCCTGAAGGATAACAGTAGCCCACCATTTGCTTTGTCTAACCTTTAAGCATATTCAAAAAGTGCAGTATCCTTTAATAAAACTCATACACTCAGTTCTGCCCTTTCCTGATGTAACCTCTCTCTGGGTCTTCCTTTCAGGGCAAGTGGCTTTGTCAAGAAAATGATAATAACGTTGGGTTTGGTTAGAGTGTGGTCTCGGTGTGTTCCTGAGTTGTGTGGAGAACAAGATGTGGCTATTGGACAAAACATGTTTCAGTGCAATTAGGTTCCCTCTGTGACAGGAGAGTGGACTAATGATCCAGAAAAAGTATGTCGATGCCTATGTGTGTCCACTTTGGCGCATGTAGTTATGTAAATGTAGCATAAGGTATATCTCACAGTGTGTGCTATAGTGGTCAAGGTGACTTCTACTGCCAGATAACTGCATTAACAGCAGCGCCCTGTCAGGTATCATCACGTCTCTCAGGAGGATCCACAGCTTCAGGAAGCAACTACTACACGTCAATCATGCAGTTGGTAGCAGTCCAGAAATGCTCCTTTATAGAAGTGTTACCTGTTATTCTCTAAGGAGCTATTTACTGGCAACAGATCAACCATATGTATACTGACGGTGTGGAGATTTGATCAACAACTACAGAGCTGAAACCATTAGTCGATTGATCTTTTTCTTGATTGTCAGATAATTAAATTCATTATTTAAGAATAAACAAGTACAATCTAGTTGAGTTTCTAGTCTTCTATGAAAGGGAAATGAATACCTTTGGATTTGGACTGTTGGTCAAAATGCAAACTAGCAACTTCATGCTTTGGAAACTTTGATGGAGATTTTACAGGCTAAATATTACAATAAATCATCAACATAATTATGAACAGACGCATGAATGATACAAAGGGTGTTTCTCAATGTCAAGGAAGGCTGCTCCAGAGCCACTACTACGTCATCGAGTGCCGCCAAAGGACTGTTCCAATGTCCAGCATACTTGGAATTCTACAGAGGTCGCGTACTTTGTAGCGAGAAATTTAGAGGCTGCACATGTGTAGACTCCGCGGTCTTAAAATCCCCAAAATGCTTTGCGCACAGACCAATTTCCAAATCTTTGGCGGAAATAGCGCTCCATTTAAGGCGGGGCCTCGCATACGACGCACACCTGCACACCTGTTAGCCTGTTCCACCATGCTTTGTTTTCCGAGGCTAGGAAGGATTCTTGCCTCACTTCTGAAGCAAGTGACTCGGAAGACATGGGCTACCAAGCAAGCTTCCTCGACATTGAGAAAGACCCAAACTATTAGTTGCAGCCCTTTGCACACTTGATATGATAATTGTAAATGGGTGACAGTGTTGCTAAAAGCTGTATAATATACATTATATATGTGCATTTAACAACATAAATACAGCTTGCACCTTTAGTACCTGGACTCTTTTGTGCTGACTAATGTATTTTCTATCATTCTCATGTGATACTGCAGATTGTCCATTCATACAGGTGCCATAAAGTGTTTGTCAAAATAATTATACATGATGGGATCAGTGGGTATCTTTCAAAAAGTGTATTTTTCTCATGTTTGTCTGTTTTTATTTAGTTTTGCAAACGATGTGTAACTTTGTTTTAAAGGTCTACATAAATAGAGTGTATGTATATCAGCTGTGCACCGTTATGGTGTAAATATAATCTATCAACCAATTGGATCAAATATGAAAGTCTGCCGAATTAGTATTGATACTGCAAGGAGACGTATTGTGTGAAGAGAAATTGAAGATGTTGTTTAATTGCTGATATATTTATGATCCACGTCACGTTTTCAGTGTTGGCGGCAGTTCTTCCTGTTTGTCTAGAAGTCTTCTCATCAGGGCTCTATAAATAGCTAACTACGGCAGATATGTAATATTTAATGCAGCCGAACCGTGTATTACAATGCCGTTATGTGATGACTTTCAAAGAGAAAAGCAAGCTCACTTGGAATAAAGTATTATTTAATTTTTTTAAGATGTTTTCGGATTTCACATCGCATAAACACCATTTCCCAACGTGCATTGCGTCTAAACCATCGAATCACCGAGCTGAGGATCTTGCCTACGTCGGTTTCCGGGATTGTTAATGACGGATGTATTTTGTTATACACACATTCCTTCACATTTAAATTTACATGAAATTATTTCGTGAGGCTTGCTAAAATGTTTTTAAATATAACTACGGTTCTACTGTAGTTGAAGAGTTTGTAAATTAACATGAACCGAAGCTGTTGCCTGGCAACACAATCGCACAACGTCACGTCCGTTAATTCGATTTAATACATTAATGTAGCCTGTGTTTCTGCTAAAAGAGGTGTGGACCAGCAGGGGCAACAAGAAAATCTGCGAAATCGAGTGTGACTATTACAAAATAAATCATTATTATATTAATATTGACAATAACAACCGACCGTCGGGGTAGCATTTGCTTGGCATTTCCGGGTATATCTCCACTTGTTGGGCCATGTTAACAATACCGTGTAACCGTCGCGTCTCCCAGCATGGTAAATCGTCACATGTTCACGTCTTGCCGTGATACCGGGTTGATTTGTTTAGTCACGGATCACAGCTCTAAGATTATAAAGTCATTATCTTTTCCTGTTTATCCAGTGCACTCTGTGGTCCCTGGTGTGACCCTCACATCAGAGTGCAGAGGCAGAGTTAACTAGAAATATCCAAATCTCTGCTCTGGCGCACAGTTTGGGATTTAATATCAACAGGTATAATCCAAAATGTCCCATCAACAAGCGAGCAGCTCTACTGTTTTGGCCTGGCGCTGCCTGCATTTCATCTGGCATACTGAGATAAAAACAACAACACACACAGTGGGTCGGAGACATCTGTGACACCAAGTCGCTGAGAACAGTGCTGGGGGGGGGACTTTGACGACTGGCCTCAGGACATCGATCCAAAGGTCTCTGAATGTACTCGACTCAAAACATGTCTTTGACCAGCGAGCCACATGTATAAGTCTTTCTGTTTTCTATTCAGCATCAAAGAACCATCATTAATTTATATGAACGATTTGGTTTTTTAAAAATAGTATTTTATGTATTGTGAGCCTCTATGTTTCATGCTTTTGAATGATGTTATCAACTTGTTATATTAATTTGTTTTTAAGGTGACTTCACAACATCTGTCCATGGACTACAGATCAAAAAAATGCTTATGAGTAACTGGCACTTTGACAAAAATGTTTATCAATGTGCAATGAACCTGTTAAATAAATGGGAAAGTGGAATAATACAATAAATGATGTTAATAGTGTAAATGGAGCTGCTTTTGGAATCCCTCAGGCTTATTTATCCTGTCTCGAACTCAAGTCTGCTACAGCAACTCAGATTCTCTTTAACTGCAGTAATAGAATTTAAATTAAAAGATTTTCATCTGACTGCAAAGTCTTGAGAAAGAGAAACGACCTTTACTCCTGTCTGTTGAAAGATGTAGCACTTAATGCTCAGACATCTAAAAATCAAGACATGCCCTTTCCTTTCTATTTGATCTTTACTTTTAATCAACACTTTGAACCTAAAACACTGTTACAAACGTACTTTTAGCTGTTTTGCCCTTAGTGTTGCTTCAGGTCAAATATATCTGTTAGTATTTGCATTCACATTTTTTTGCTATGAGATGTTTGATGTATCTGAAATATTGTACAAGTCTATCTAAACTGAAAGTATTATTTAGGAGCCAAATCATTAGTGGTTATGAACAGGACCTGTAAAATCCCATTTGTTGTTATTTCTTGTAATTGTAAAAGTAATTTCTTTCTGATTGTTTTGTCAAAAAGCAAACAAATTAACAAGCCAAACATGTCGCTGATGATGATGACCTAATATTTTATTTATAAGAAAAATATATGCTAGAGGGGGTAGGACCAGAAACGTTTTTTTTATGCTTCTTCTTGCCCCTGTTGAACATGACAGAGACTATTTGAGAATTATTATTGTATTATTGTTTTTTTTGTTATTATTATTTTTTTTGTACTTTGTTATAATTATTAATTTGAGTGAGAAAGAAAAAGGGGGAAAAAAGAGTATATATAATTATTGTTGTATGTTTCTGTTTCTGACATGTTCAATAAACTGACTAAAACTAAACTAAAAATGTATCTCAATGAATAAAGTCAGATTGTTCCTCTAATAAAACATGGATTTGAGATTTCACTGTGACTCATACTCTCACACACAGATGACAGCGTGGCTGCTGCTCCATGCTAACATGAGTCAGTGTTGGGAATTTAAAATTGTATTTTGCAGCATCTGATATGACAGCTGCAGAGAATATTGAATGTAATACATACTAAACAATAAGATGGTTAGATGTGCTTGTAAAATAACGCTGGTAAAAGATGATGGAGCGAGGGACAAATTGGAACTGAAAGATTGTTGTATTCAATATAAAAAGTAGTGGTATGTTAAGGTTAAATTCTAACAACGCCGGAGCAGCTATACTGAATAAACACAGACTGTTTGTGTCGGATACATTTAGTCAGACGGTGACTATACAAACAGTCTTTGAGTTGTCTATTGGTTTGCCTGTCACAACATACAAATGTGCTAGCACCTAATCCTGTGTGTGATATTGGCAGAGCAGTGGTTTACTATAATCCCAGGACATTGGCTGCAGCCAGGTTGTAATCCAAGTTCAGTCCATCAACCGTGACGGGTCAAGCGCATCGTTATGTTACATAATGTTCACTTTTAGGGTAATAGGTGATTAAAACCGCTGCAATAGAGCTGACAAGTGTCTCGTTTTACTGGCCTCTTTGTTTGGAAGCGTTCCTAAGCACTATGCCAGCAACAGAAAGTAGTGTGCAGGGAAACTCAATCCATTTATTGCCGAGCTGATGAATACAAAATAGAAACAAATCTTCTTAGAGATTTTCCGTCTGAGTCTAACCACAAAGGGGAACCTGAATAAAGATCAAATGAATGTGCAGCCACAAATAGACAAAAGAAAACAAGCAATACAAGCACAGAAAGGTTTTTAAAGTATATGGTATATGGAAAGAAAAGCAGTGTTTGCAGAGAAACTAAATCCAAGGCTATGCAGAGGAATTTACTCACCACTGCAATATCTATTTGAGAAGCAATGAATTATCCTTTACCATCATACATACTACATACAACTAGTGGTGCACGATAATTATCGGCCCGATAATTATCGGTCTGATATTAGGAATTATGACGTCATCCCGATAAACCCGATAAAAGTATTAATAGCCCCGATAATATACAATATATTTTTTGGGTAAAAAAAAAGAAAAAATACTGCGGTGTGGGTGGATTGGGATGAGGGGCGCTTGTTTTTCACTCGGCTCCTCCCGTATTGCCAGTACTGTGGTATTAGTGGTTTAGGAAGAGGGGAGTTTTTCACAAATCCAGCGCTACTGTAACTCATGCCTGGCTGTGACGTAAATGGTGTGCTGGCCGTGAAGCCAGGCACAGTAAAGAAACATGTCGGTCGGGGTAGTATGGTACTATTCCAAAGGTTTCAGAGTTAAGACAGTTCGCTTGCTATTTGTCATTAACAAATGCAATGCAGAAGTTCCACCGAGGAGGGAAAAAGGCGGAACGAGCTATAATACTTCCATCCCAGACCTGATTAGTCACCTGAAACATCCCAAGGATAGCTAGTGCAGCGTTCTAGTGAGCGTGGAGCAAACGAACAACGGGAACCTCGC